>NC_028648.1:61953695-61973623 GCF_001406875.1 Solanum pennellii
ATATATATATAAATTAATTATTATTTGATTTATTAAAAGGTGAGATTCTGAGATGAGTTGATATGCCTGGTAAGTTGGATGATAATAATATGTATTGGTGAAATAATAAGTTAGTTGATGAAATTCATGTCTCGTTATAGAGATTGAATGATATGTCTTTTTGAGATACTTATAAGTATTCATCGTGTCAAATCTTGTAAGTTGATTTATGAAGCTGACACATGAATTAAGTTAAACAGTGCTCTAAAGGAAATTAATCATCAATTTAAATTTGTTGATAATTTAATTTATTGATTAGGATCGGAAATCTTAACATGGGGAATTACATAAGTGTTTAATGGAGAATTATAAATATAAAAGAGGAGTGAAATTACAAATTTCTAGTGGAATAATTTGTAATTTATTATGACAACAATAATTCAAATTATTTATTTGGAAATATTTCCATAATAAGAAGCATCAGTAGTTAATAACGTGGTCCCTACAATGCCCATATTTAACTAGAACTAATCCTATTTCTATGGAAAAAGAAAGAATAATAGGATTTTTTCTAGTCTTCCGGAAAAACTAGGTTTTATATTCCTTTTTGGTTTAGGAAGAAATCTCTATGAATAGGGATTCTCCTAACCTAGAAAATAAAGGAATTAACTTTCTATTCGGTATTTGCCTACCCAAGTATTGAGAGAGTTCGGATGTGATTTGGTATCACTGTAGAAGACCATAGCTATAGTATATCTTGTAGATTTGCTTGATAGTTTGTCTATCTTGTAGATTCTCTTGAAGGTCTGTCTATCTTGTAGATTCGTTTGAAGGTATCTATTCACGCTTCAAAAGGTAATTATCGAATTTAATCAGTATGTTTATGTGTTCTAGCATGATATATGTTCATAAACTGTATTGGTTATCTATTATTCATGTAAGTTGTAAAGATCCTGATATGCTTTGCTGTGCATATATTTTAACTAATAGCAGAGACGGATCTCGTCGAGAAATGTGGTGGGCTTTTGGGGTCTTAAAAAAATGGAGAAACATGGAGGTGGTGGTGGTAGTTCAAATGGATCTGGTGGCTCTTTTGGAATGGAAGTGAGGAAATGTTCGAGGGTTCATTAGTGGTGGTGGACTGGTGGAGCTCAGGTGAGCTCATCGAAAATATAATAAATAGTGAAAGCCCCTTCTTTTGTGAATAAACAATATGAAAATTCTTATCTCTAAAAATATCCACCACTCTTTGACCTAATGAACAAACTATTCTTAAAATAGAGAATAAAACACTACCAATAGTACTATACCGTTATCTTAAAATTGTGGACCAAAACATCCTATTAATAAAATATCTATATATAAAATCTTATTCATATCAGAATGAATTTCTAAACTGTGCAAAATATCAACATGAATATTACAAATGTAACAAATAAAATGAATATGAAAAATAATATTACGAATGTAAACAATGACATGTAAAAAATATAATATAACAGAAATAATTTTTTTTATAAAAATGAACAAATATTTGAACGAATTCAACCGATTGTGACAAAATAATATAAACTAAATAAATTGATAAAAATCCTAATATTTTGAGAATAAGGATAATTATCAATAAATTTCATTATATTGAAAAACATGTATTTTGAATATTTAAAAAGTAAAATACTTAAAAAGTATTGACACTAGAACTATCAAACTAAAATTTGGTGTCAACAACTTGTCCCTTTTTTTTATTCAGGATCGATGAAAGACATCCTGGTCAAACAAAGTTGACGAAACCAAATTAAGTTTGATAAATTTTGAACAAAACAAAATGAGTCGTTAGTAAAGTTTTTTACCAAGACTCTATTTCCGTCAATGGGGTTGAAAATAACAAATATAAGGCAAGGATTTAGTTTAAAGTGGAAAAAAATTCACATACCTGTAATGTTACTTTCAAAATTGCACAAGGATAGTGTACCTCTTTTAAAGGAGGACAATGTGAATAACATGCCACTATGAGCGAGGCGAAAATTTAACTCATCTTTTGGAAGGCAGATAAACCAACTTGAACTTAACGTGTCACTTGAATGGAGATGACAACCCAATTTACTTAATATGTCACTTGAACGGAAAATATGATCCAACATTTCTCTTGAAAGACAAATATCAAATTTGAACATAACATGTCCCTTTAAACGAGGTGAAAACCCAACATGTCTTTTTAAAAGGCTGATGACCCAAATTATATATAATGTGTCACTTTGAACGATATGACAAACCAACATGTCTTTGAAATGCAGACGACACAACTTGAATGTAGCATGTCACTTCGAACGAGGTTACAACACAATGTGTCTGTTTTAAAGATTAACAACCCTAATTTAATATAAGATTTCACTTCGAATTAGGTGAAAATCGAACGTGTCTCTTTGAGAGCCAGACGAGTTTACTCGAATATAACGTGCCACTTGAAGGGACATGACAACCCAACCTGGACTTAATGTGTCACTTGAAAGGAGATGAAACCCCAATCTTGAATATAACATGTCTCTTTGAACGAGGTGACAACCCAATGTGACTCTTTGAAAGGCGGACGACCCAACTTGTACTTAAATTGCCATTTAAAGGGAGATGACAACCCAACTTGAGTATAACATGTCACTTTGAACGAGGTGATAAATCAAGCTGTCTCTTCGAAAGGCGAACGACCCCACTTGACTTGAACATGTCACTTTGAATGAGGTGACAAACTAGCATGTCTCTTTGAAAGGCAGACTACCCAACTTGAACTTAATGTGTCATTTGAAGGGAGATGACAACCCAATTTGTCTTTGGAAAGGCTGAAAATCCAACTTGAATGTAACATATCACTTTGAACGAGGTGATAACCCAATCTGTATCTTTGAAGGTAGACGACCCAACTTGAATGAAACATATCATTTGAATGGAGATGACAGCCAAACTTGAACTTAACATGCATTTTTGAATGAGGTGACAACCAAATCTGTCTCTTTGAAAGGCATAGGGCCCAATTAAATGTAACATGCCATTTGAAGGGAGATGACAACCCAATCTTGAATATAATATTTTATTTTGAAGGCGGTGACAACTCAATCTGGCTCATTTAAAGGTGGACGACCCCATTTGATAATAACATGTCATTTGAAGGAAGATGACAACCCAATCTTGAACTTAGTATTAACGGTGTGTCACAAAATATGTAATAACAATGTTAGTAGCGAATGTACCATAAACGCAACATAAATTATGCAAACATGGCTCCAAATGCAGGGGCGGAGGTACACTACACCTAGGGTGTCCAATTAGCGACCTTTCTTTGGATACCCTTAAACACACTAGAGTCTCCTAGCGCAGCGGTATCTTGGGCCAACGCATTGCAAAACGCGCACACATACAGGTTCAAATCCTTGTTGCTGCATTTGTTGTGTTATATTTTCAAAAAGCTCCTGATTAAGTTCTAATTATAGTTAATAAATCAGTGATATTTTTAATAATTCAAAATGAATATTATCTATAAAAATCATAATCAGAGACCTAATCATAGTTAATAAGTACATTTTTTCCAACAATTTAAAAGTCATATTATCTATTAAAATAATCTCAAATTAGAAACCTACAACTTTAAAATATAATAAAAAAGCAGTAAACATTGAATTTTAATCATTTTATTCAAATAAAATTTTAAAGTAATTATTTAATTTAAATGAAATTAAGAAATTCTATTTTTTTTGCTATACTGCTACTAAAAGTGAAAAATGTTCTATATAGAATTTCTTTTTAAGAAAAGCTCATTTGATTTTACTCTTTATTTTTCATATCTTGTTGTTAAGTCGTCAAAGGTTGGTGAAATCTTTAACTATAAACTTATTTCATCATAAAATGAATTTTCACTTTCTCATTTTTTTAGTTCACTTCCTGTTAAAAAAACATGAAAAATCAAGCTAAAAGTTACTGGTTTGATTTTAAAAAATTTACAATATTTTTTTTGTTAAAAAAATTAATTTTAATGTTACATAGTTCAATTTCAAAATTCTAGTGCACCATCTTCAAATTATTTTTTTGACCTATGCGATTCTTGGACTCCCTTCATGAAATTTCTTGCTACGCCACTGCTCAAATGAAAAAGATATTACCAAAGAAAAATTCAAACTTAATAACATCATAATAATAATAAATAAAATCAATTTGAAATGGAATAACATATAAAAAGTGTCATACCGAACGACATGACAAACTAATTTAAAAAAGAATCATTTTATTTTAAGTAATAAATTAACTTTTTTTAAAATGTCATTTTTAAAGGTATGACGACCTAAATTTAAAAATATGTCATTTTCAATGATATGACTATCCAGATATATAATATTTACAATTAAACGGTCCACAAATATTTTGGACAAGTATCAACAATGAAATGTTCCACAAAGTTTGTTTGGACAAGTATGATGACATAAATTTAAACTAATGTCAGTTTGAAAGATATGACGACCAAAAATACAATATTAACAATGAAACAGTCCCCAATGTTTTTGGACAAGTATTTAAAAGTTGATATCAACCCATTTTTACTTTTTGAACAATGAAACATATTTTTAACTTGATTCGTGCCGACAATTAGTATTACACGAAAATTTCTCACAATTTTTTCTCTGTGAAGTAACATTGACTTCGAGGTAATTCCTATGGATTCAAGCGGTACCCCAAATATACTCGAGTAACGACAAGATTCGTTAATCTTGCTACAAACAAAGGTTTCAAACTAAACCTAATATCATGTTTCAGGTGCCGTCACCAGAAAGAAAATCACAATTTGCACACATTTAAAGTGTTTTAAATGGGAGGACACATTGATAGGCACACTCACACTAAAAACAATGTTCAACGCATTGAATTGTGATACCATAGGCATGTAAATCTCAACTAATGTGAGATTATTTCAAGTTACATCATGAAGGGCTTGTTAATAGCTTGTAATGCAGGCTTAGATTCGAGTAGGATAGTCATTTTGGATAAAAGTGATTTAATAATTTCTTGAGCATTGCACTGAATTTGTGCTTTCAACGTTTTGTATGCTTTTAGCATTTTACCCTCTTTGTTGTCACTTCTCTTTTATTCTTCACTTCTTTTGAAGCTTTGTTTTTCTGAGCTTTTTCCCCACGTCATCAGCTTTTGAATTTTCTCCAAATTATTTGGAGTAATCTTCTTCTTTTGTTGTAACTTGGTTTGTCTGATCTTGTATGGGAATTTTCAACTCTTTTTTCTTTCCTTTGAAGTCATTTCTTGTACTTTTGACTTTCAAGGACTTTCGTACCTTTCCTTTTAAAAAAAATTTAACTTTCAATCTTCTTTTGATACTTTCAGGTCTTCCATGCGCTCAAGAAATTCAGGTCAAAAGAGGGATAATGCATATAAGCATTGAGAAAGGGTATAGACTAAAAATATGGATATCCAAAGAAAAAGGCTTAAGACTCTAAGTAGAACATACTAAGAGCTATTGTTATTTGGTAGGATTTTGATAGGCTCAAACAGAACAAAGAAGGCCTACAATCATTTATTAAATCAAACATTACTCAAGATTTTGCCTCAACAATCATTTAGTCCAAGATCTATATCAACAAAGCAACACAATTGAATTTAATTCAAATGTCCACCATACAATGCACATAAAACAATGAATCTGGTTTTGATCCAATCTTAAATGAATGAAAGAGAATATTTTCATGTGTTGTAAATATTATGAATCATAAGTACCAAAAGATTCTATGGTTTAACAAGAAGTCAATCTTTTCTATTGTACAAATTATTTTTCGTAGGCACACTTTTATTATTTTGGCACCAACTATGTCAAAAATGATTCCAAAATATAAACATTTTAAAAGAGCAAAAAATAAAAAAAAATTTGAAGAAAGAATACCAAACCTAAAAGGGTATGCTTACTCATTTAATGAATCATATTGAAGGGCGGACAACCCAACTTAAAAAAAGCCAAATAATTTTATTTTAATTTTTGAAATGGAGTTATTGAAATAAAAAATGAATGAATCACAATGAAGGACCAAAACTTAAATATGTCAAACAAAACAATCAAAGATATATAATGAATATACATCACCTACAAAATATAATGCAAAAGATACAAATCAATTAGGTGTGATGCCTCATAAATATGGAGTTACAGCAGAATCTTGGTGAAATTTTTTTAGGGCATTCATTAAAAATTTTCCTTTGTTTGAACTTTAGCAACTTCCGATATTCAATCTTGTAACAAGTATCTCATTTGTAATATTTTGAAGACCTCTTTAAGAAAATTTATCCCAAATTCCATTTTGAAATAGATCGAAAGCTTACGGCGAACATGATTAAGCCCTTATGGTGTCTACATATCACATTGAAGCAGGAATTAATCAAACGTAGTTTCAACAAATTATGAGTTGAATAACGACTGGACTTGGATTATGAATATCCTAAAAATAGGTTAGCAAGAGTGACTTTTAAATAATGGACTATCATACAACATATTCACATATAACATGTATATCACATAATTTACAAACAATGAATGCATATCTTATACAAATGTGTCTTAACTGTTGTGTCATCTCAGCAAATGCGCTAAATTACAAGGATTACCAAAAATATTATAATAAATGATGTTGGATTACCACAAGTCAACTATTCGTTTGTCACTTCAAATAAATTCGAAGGTGCTTTTTTGAAGGATAATTGTGGAAAGCCACATAACCGCATTTGTCCTAATGCATTTTATTTGTCATTTGATTAAAATTATGCCATGAAATGCAATGAAACTATGCATAAAATTTCATGAATAATTAATAAATATCAAGTACAATAACAATAATTAACAAAATAAACAAGATACAAGGTATAACACGAAATAATAAATGCTCCTCAATTTAAAAATATGAATTCATAATTGTTAGAACCTCTATATCGCCAACCAAGTTGTCATTCTCTTGACATCTCATTGAGAGGGAGAAACGTCGCGGTGACTCATCAAAAAATAGTAATTCATTAATAAAGTGCTAAATGGGTAAAATGGGGTTAAATGGAGTCGGCATCTAATATTAGGAAAACTAGGAAACCAATTAGCAAATTATCTTTAAAATTTGTCTACAGACCAATAGATTCTAGGTGGGGTTCAAGTTATTCCAAAGGAAATGGGTTAGCCATCCTTTGAAATCCACAAGTATGAGCCTCATTGAATTAATTTTTTCAAATTGAGGAGGAGATAACAATAATATTTTAGTATAATAAACATGCAATATACACAAGTCATATGATAAGTCAATAATATAATAATCAGCATAAATTTACCTATGGTTATTAATATACAATAATGAATCGAGAATATAATTCGAACTTAATTCAAATAACTTCAGTGAGAAGCAACTCTAGGTACCGTTAAACCCAATTAGTAAATGTGTTAGTAATGAATAAATATGAATAAATCAAATACTAACTTAAAATATAATCAATCTTACTAACATAAAAGTCCTTGGAAATTGACGATAATTTCATCATCGAAAATTTTTAACAAGAAAAATATAAACATAAACTAAATTCCATCTTTTAACACTGGGAAGGCCTCCAAAGTTGATGGATAGATTTTCTCATTGACCAATTTTAACAAATAAAACTATTTAATATAGCACAAAATATCTAAAATTAACGTCAAGCAAAACGAATAAACATATTAATATTAATATTGATAATACTAATAATGATAACAACACCAACAATAACATTAATAACAAGACTACTAGTAAAAAATAATATAAATCTATGTAAGGAAAAGTAACATAGCAATATAAATGACTTAATCAACCAATCAATAGAATGACTAAAGAAATAAAATAAACAATAAATAACTAAAACAAAAATAGAATGATTAACACAAGAGTAACTATAATCAATTTAATTGAAGAAAGAGCATCCAGATTACTTAAAAATAACTGTAGTCATTAGAAATCAACTTATAAAAAACAAATAATTAGTAAAAATCAGAGCAAAAATAATGAAAATTAAAGAACTAAGGTCATCCATTCAACAATAATGATATAAAACCAAGTAAAATAAAGTTTTAAGAGTAAAAATATCATCAGACTAGAGAAAGGAAGTTGTAGGGCAGATCTGGTTCGCCATTATTGAGCTTAACTCGGGTGTTGTGGTTTAACTCTAGTTTGTCTGGAACAACGATAGGTGGTTTCGGTATTGAGTTGGTTTGCAGGAGAAGAAATGGAGTTGTAATGGGGGTGACCTTTGGCTCATTGGATGTAACACTTTGAAAATCCAAGACGTGTTATAGCGCCTAACATAAGTGTCACAAGGTATAGACATTGTTTTAAGTTCCATTTTAATGAATATAAGTAATTTAGAAAACCTAGAAATCAAAACGTCCAAGAACGTTCATGACACCGGAATCTAGTTCAAGGAGGTACTAGCGTGTCTTAGCCTATTTGACTATCTTTTAGAAGTTGGGAAATGAAGGGTGTCAAACATATATTTAAGTTGATTCATAGTCAAAGCTTACAGGTACGACTCCCTAAGGACCAACGAAGGGCCCTTAAGGAGGACCCTAGCATTTGGAGTCAAACACTACTTGGGCAGTGTGCATCCACGAAAGGGCATCGATGCCATCTGTCGACCAACACTTATCCAATTAATTGGATGGACTTATGTGCAGAGGCTCTGACTAAGACTGCGGATGTGCAGCACGGATGAGGGGGTGGTAGTCGACTCACAGAAAAACCGTTGGTCAAGGTCTCGTCTATGAGGGTCCATTTTCCAGCACATTTTGACTAAGTATGAAATAATTAATTAAGGGGTTTGGTGGCTAGTTAGGGATTAATGGAAGTCTAATTAAGTTAATTAACCCCCAATATAAATACCCCAACCCCATTAGACTAATGACAACTCACAAAACAAAGCACTCTTCCTTCTCTGTTGTTTCTCTCTCTAGTGGAAAACACCATTGAAGACAAAGCTAGGGGAGGGTTTTTGGGGTTGTAAAGGGAAAATTACATCATCAATTATTGATAAAACATTAAGGTATGATATCTAATTCACCTTTGAAACATCTTTCCTCAAAGGGTTCCATAAAATTGATTTCAAAAAATTGAGTTTTCAAGTGGGTTTCATCAAATCTCGACATTGATGTTATGAATTGATTTGTTTATTATTTCTTTGGAATATTATTAATATATTAACATTTATTCAAACATTATTATGATATATCTTGATGGTTTAGTCTAGTTTGTAGAAGAGGACCTTAACGCTTAACCCTAGGTTTTGATCTTGATATGAATTAGATTGTATTGGTTCAATTGATTTGGTTATTTGTTGAATTACTACTTGATTGTGCTTTTACAGTGGTAATGAATGAATTATAATAAATTTTAGTCTTCCATTCTAGTTCTTCAGAAGATGATCTAGGTTATGAAGTATGTTTGAGAATTGACCTAAGTATATTGTCTTAACCTATGATCTAGTATTGAATTGTGATGTAATGATTCCTCTAGCATTGTTATAATGTTTTTTATTAACTTATAATTGTGTATGCCCAAATTGGGTTGAATTGAGTGTTTGTGGTAAGACCCTGATGATGAACTATGAAGGAGACATGGTACGTCTTGTGATCCCTATCCTTTATTTCAAATTGTGGTTAATTGTAATTAAGTCATGATATTGTATTGGAGTATGCCTTGTATTAGGATTGATATGGTGGTATGATTTTTAATTGAAATGTCTTGATTATGATTGTGAGGTATTGGTTTAAGTTGTAAATGTTATAAGGATAGTGAATGATTTGCCAATGTGCCTTATCATGATATGAGAATGTTAATGTGCTAAACTCACCTAGATGAATTATAATGAAAGGATAATACTCATGCAATTATTATTGAGCTATGATGATGATGATGTTATAAAAGGGTTACAAGCTATGACCTACAATAGCCTATGATGATTAATAAAGACATTAAAGATATTTCAGAATAGGACTCTAGCTTAGAACTGAGTGAACTAGACTGAGGAGTTTCTCTTCTCACATAGGGAAGGTAGGATCACTAATGTAATCTTGAAATTGGAGACTATGATGCATGTAGCATAAAAAGGTGTCCACACTATATCTCCTAATTCTTGAACTATGTTGCCCCCATTGGAATACTAGCTAATGGATCCACGTAGTTGCTATGTTCATGTTTTGGTATTACCTTGGCAAGTAGTCCGCCTTATTCGGGTGTTGGGTTCCATAACACCGGATTTCAGATTAGCTTATGTTGTCTATGTCGGTTAAGAAAGATGTTTCCAAAAGGTAAATTGAACTAAAGGAATGAACTCTAACTATGATAAACTAAGGGTCTAGGTTAGTCTAGGTAGGGGTATGAGAGTGTACCTAAGCATTGAACTAGTTATCCTTGAGGGGAGTGTTTGGAGGATGTTCTTATGTATGAACATGCTTATGATGATATATGATATATACATGATGGGCTTGCACATTGTTTATACTATATGATGATTAGTTTCACTTATGTATATGTGTTGGTCTATATGGTTAAAGTAAGATGATAGGTACTCTTAAATGCTATGTTATGTGAAGTAGGATGTTGGTCAAGATTCTTGTTGGGGTACTTGATTGAGTAAGGTTATGCGGCTTTGCTTGGTCATTGCACTTGTTGACTTGATAGGGGTTTATGGGTAATTGTCTTGCTTTGGTTATGTTGAAATGCACTCTTATGCATGCTTGTTACTAATATGACTTGATGATATAGTTACTTGAATATGTATTCGATTATATGAAAAGAATGTTCACTTGACTAGTTTTGATGTTGTTGGTCTTATGATGTACCTGACTATGACTTAATAAACATGCATTATTGGTTAGTATGGTCTTGTTAAATATGCGTAAGTGTTTCCAAAGTAAATTGCATACCTTTATGAAATGTCCCTTTTCTTAGCATGATTTCAAAGTATATGTGCATATGGTTTCATACTTAGTACAAGTGGTGTACCAACCCCATTTCTTCCTTTTCCCAAACATTTTAGGTTCCGGTTGTTGAACTTCATAGAAGAAGACTTGAAGAAGGCTTGGATCTCTTATTCATCCAAATAGGGTAGGTCCTCACTTTCCGAGGGCGATGCCATTATCTAGCCAATGAAGTTGTTTTTAGTTTAACACTATTATGTTCTTTCCTTTTAATTTAGTATGAAACATTTTTTAGCCCATTTGAGGCGTTCTTACTTGAGTATGGGTTAGGCCCAAGTTATTAAACTCTATTAGATGGTTATGGGATTAGACGACTATTATGACTATGTTATAATTTATATACTTATGTGAAATAAAAGTAGAAGACTAAGTAATCTTCCTATACGAAGGGTCTATCTACACTCGATATATATATATAAATATATATATATATATATATATATATTATGTGTATGTATAGGTCTATGTAAACCTCCAAGTAGATGTAATGAGAAGTTTTAAAGTTTTCAGTAAAATGAACTATGAATGTAATGATGTAAGCTACAAAGCTAGTCTTAGTCCACAAAGAGGGTGATGACGCCGGTTACGTCTAGAGGCCATTCTTGATAGTGAAAAACATGTTATCAGATCACGAGGTTGAATTATTTGAGTAATTGTCTCTCTCGACCACGTCTATGTAAGTTCGTATTCATAATTGTGAAGCGAGCCACACTTATATATAGGAACCACATGATACTTAGGATACTCTCACTTTCTTGGAATTACAATATCGTGCCTTTAGAGTATTAGTTTTATGTGTTTTTGTATCTATTTCTATTGTTGTTATTTTAGGCAATGAATACCCGAAGGAATGCGGCACGACTTGAAGAAGAGATTGCCAATGCGGGAGTTCATCCCCGTGATGATCAAGTTCCTCCTCTTGAAGAAGATGTGAATGCTGTCAAATCTCTGGTGAATCATCCCCGTTCGACAGATGAGAACATAAGGGACGCTATTCTCCAATTGGCCCAAGCCATCACTACCCAAGCACAAGCCGCCACTACTTAAGCTCAAGCCATGACGGCCCAAGCTTGTACCAAGGGCAAATCAATAATTTGCTACTACAGCCTCTCGTCTAAGGGACTTCACTAGGATGAACCCTCCTACTTTTTATGGGTCCAAGGTTTGAGAACACCCCTAAGAGTTCATCGATGAAATATACAAAATACTCTTTACTATGAGGTTGTTTACTAGTGAGAAAGCCGAGTTGGCCACATATCAACTCAAGGATGTGTCTCAAGCACGATACGTCCAATGGAGGGTCAATAGGCCTTTAAGAGGTTGACCCGTGACTTGGGAAGTGTTCAAGAAGGCTTTTGTTGATCGTTTCTTTCCTAGGGAAAAGAGGGAAGCTAAATGGTGGAGTTTATCAACCTTTGCCGAGGAGGTATGAGTGTTCATGAATACTCCTTGAGATTCACTAAATTTTTGAAATATGCTCCTTCTTTGGCTTCCGATCCTAGGGATGAAATTAACCATTTTGTGACGGGGCTGTAGGATGATTTGCAAGAGCAGTATCATTCGGCTATACTACACGACAACATGAGCATTTCTCATATTATGGTACATGCCCAACATGTAGAAGAGGCAATGGATAAGAGGAAGAGTAGAGATGCTACAAGGGAAGATCTTTTGATGGAGGTTCTTTAAAGAATAGGCTTGAGATACAAGACAAGCCTAGGTTTAAGAAGTGAGTTTCTAATCAAGTTCCTTCTAAGTTTCATAAAGGCTAGGGATGCTAGGGAGTCTACCCCTTAGCCTAAGGAGGCAAAGGGTACTAATTCACCAACCGAAAAGTGAACTTGTCGAAAGTGTGGCAAAAAGCTCTATGGTGATTTTCTTAAGGGGGCGGATAATTGTCTTGGTTGTGGTTAAAGTGGGAATAAGGTAAGGGATTTCCCTAATGTGAGGGTTCAAGACAAGGGTAGTGTTCAAGCTCAGTCAAGTGGTTCAAATGAGGCTCCAAAGAAGTAGTGCTTCTATGCTCTCCGTTGTATGGGTGAGCAAGAGATTTCTCCCGACGTGGTGACCAGTATGTTTAAAGTCTTATCTATTGATGTATATTCCTTACTTGATATTGGTGCTACTTTATCATTTGTTACTCCTCTAGTAGCTAAAATATTTGGCATTGTAACTGATATCTTGCATGAACCTTTTAGTGTCTACACCGGTGGGTGAGTTGGTTGTTGCAAAAAGGGTGTATATAAATTGTCCTGTAGTGTTTCCCAATAGAGTTTATTATGTTGAGCTAGTAGAACTTGATATGCTTGATTTTGATGTCATTTTGGGTATGGATTGGTTGCATGCTTGCTTTGCTTCTATAGATTGTAGAACGAGGGTGGTGAAGTTTAACTTTCCAAATGAACCTGTCTTAGAGTTGAAGGGGGGAAATTCTAATCCTAGAGGTCGTATCATCTCTTGATTGAGTCTAACATTTAGACTCCGAAATTCCTCCCATTGAGTCGATCCTCGTAGTAAGTAAATTTCCTGATCCTAATGATCTTCCTGGTAATCCTCCCAAACGGAAAATTGATTTTGGTATCGAATTGTTACCGGATACAAATCCCACTTCTATTCCTCCTAATAGGATGGGTCTGAGTGAATTGAAAGTGTTGAAGGGTCAACTCAAGGATTTACTTGACAAAGGTTTCATAAGACCTAGTATTTCCCCGTGATGTGCTCCAATTTTGTATGTGAAGAAGAAGGATGGGTCACTTAGGATGTGCATTGATTACCGCTAACTCAATAAAGTCATCATTAGGAAAAAGTATCCTCTTCCTTGGATGATGACTTGTTTGATCAACTCCAACGGGCAAGCTATTTTTCTAAGATTGATTTGAGATCTGGGTATCACCAACATAGGATGAGAGGTGAAGATATACCAATGACGGCATTTCGGACTAGATTGGTGATTATATGTTCTTAGTAATGTATTTTGGTCTCACAAATTCCCCGGCGGCATTTATGGATCTCATTAATAGAGTGTTTCAAAATTACCTAGATTCATTTATTATTGTCTTCATTGACGATATCTTGGTATATTCAAAAAATGAGGTTGATCACATGAACCATTTAACGCAGGTGTTACAAGTGCTTCAGGAGAATCAATTATTTGCCAAGTATAAAAAATGTGAGATTTGGTTGAGATCAGTTGCGATTCTTGGTCACATAATCTCTAGTGAGGAAGTTAAGGTTGATCAAAGGAAAACCGAGGTGGTCAAGAATTGGCCTAGACCATTGACTCAAACTGACATTAGGAGTTTCTTGGGTATAGCGGGTTATTGTCGGGGTTTGTGGATGGTTATGCATCCATTGCATCTTTTCTTGACTACTTTGACCCGAAAGAGTAAGAAATTTGAATGGTAAGAGAAATGTGAAAGAGCTTCCAAATTTTGATGGATAGGCTTACTTCCGCTCCGGTGTTGACTTTACCGGAGGGTACCAATGGTTCCGTTGTGTATTGTGACGCATACCGAGTGGGCTTAGGGTGTGTGACTATGCAACATGGGAATGTAATAGCCCATGCTTCTAGGCAACTTAACGTACATGAGAGAAACTATCCAACTCATGATCTTGAGTTAGAGGCCGTGGTATTTTCCTTAAAAATATAGAGGCATTATGTGTATAGCGTCCATGTTGATGTGTATACCGACCACAAGAGTCTCCAATGTGTGTTTATTCACAAGTAGTTGAATCTCCGACAAAGAAGGTGGTTGGAATTGTTGAACGATTATGACATTAGTGTTCTCTATCACCACGGCAAGGCCAATGTGGTTGTGGATGCTCTAAGTTGTATGACCATGGCTAGTGTGTCTCACATAGATGAAGCCAAGAAATACCAAGTGAGAGATGTTCATAGGTTGTCTATATTGGGTGTGAGGTTGGAAGATTCTCCGAACGGTGGTTTTATGGTCCATCATAACTCCGAGTCATCTTTGGTGGTTGAGGTGAAGTCAAAATAACACCTCAATCAAGAATTGATGGAGTTAAAGGAATCGGTTCTTGGCAAACTCAATGAGTCATTCTTCTTAGAAAGGGATGGTGTCTTGAGGTACGAAGAGAGGTTATTTCTTCCCTGTAAAGATGGTTTGAGGAGTCAAATTCTTGAGGAAGCTCATGGGTCCCGTTACTCCATTCATCCGGGCTCAATGAAAATATACCATGACCTGAGGAAAGTATTATGGTTTGAAGGTTTGAAGAAAGACAAAGAGGAATTTGTCGCTAAGTGTCTAAATTTCTAACAAGTAAAAGCCGAGAATCAATATACATGTGGCTTGCTACAAGATATCTAAGTTCCTACTTGGAAGAGGGAAGACATCAATATGGATTTTGTAGTAGGTTTGCCTCGAACTCAAAAGCAGTATGACTCTATATGTGTGGTTCTGGATAGGTTGACCAAGTCCGCTCACTTTATTCCCGTCAAGTCTACTTATTCGGCAGAAGATTATGCGAGGATCTTCATAGATGAGATTGTGTGTCTCCATGGTATTCCTTTATCCATCATACGAATCGGGGTGCACAATTCACATCTAGGTTTTGGAGGTCATTCAAAAAAGCCTCGGGTACCAAGGTGAAGCTAATCACCACTTTTCATCACCAAACAGATGGTCAAGCGGAGTGTACTATTCAAAACCTTAAGGATACGCTTAGGGATTTTATTATTGATTTTAAGGGAAATTGGTATAAGCATTTGCCTTTGATGGATTTTGCTTACAATAATAGTTTTCATTCATCCATATCAATGGCTCCCTATAAAGCGTTGTAAGGTAGGAGGTGTAGATCTCCTATTGGATGGATTGAAGTGGGTGAGCCTTGGGTTTTTTGTTCCGAATTGATTGATAAGACTTTGGAGAAAGTCCTTATTATAAGGAATCACTTGCAAACTGCCTATAGTCGGCAAAAGTCTTATGCCAATCATAGGAGAAGCGATTTAGAATTTGAAGAAGGTTATAAGGTGTATTTGAAAATTCACCTATGAAAGGGGTGGTTAGATTTGGCAAGAAAGGGAAGTTGAGTCCTTGTTATGTGGTTCCCTATGAAATCTTGCAAAGGGTTGGTAATATTGCCTATGAATTGAAACTTCCTAATAAATTGGCTTCGGTTCATCCGGTTTTCCATGTTTCCATGCTTAAGAAGTGAATCGCTGATCCCGAGTCTATTCTTCCTATTGAGGGTCTTGGTGTGAAAAACAATCTCAATATTAAGAAGATATGGTTCAAATAATTGATAGACAAGTAACGAAATTGAGAAATAATGAGGTGTCTTCCGTGAAGTTGTTATGGAAGAATCACCTAGTTGAAGGTGCACATGGGAGGCTGAGGCCGAAATAAAGTTCCATACCCTCGTCTATTTTATAACTAATGTTATTAGTTCTTACTAATAATTAAAATAATGAACTTTTTGTTGAAGTTTCGTGATATTTGACGAAGTTATGCAAAAGGTGCATTTTTGATGTCATTATAGTGAATTACAGTGAAAGTCGTGCATTGGATTTGAAATTTGCAATGTTGCTTGTTTTGAATCATATTGTTCATTTCGATATGGTAAGTCTTTATGAAATTATATGTATCATGTTGATAGGTTGCACTTTGGTATAATTGACTCATAAGTGCTATGTTGAGCTCTTGTTGTTGTGAGAACGATATTCCTCATAATGAAATGTTGAGCCTTATGTGTGGTAATTGAAGCTTTTTGAATTGCCTTGTGTAAGTCATGTGGTTGATGTTGTTATATATTGTTGTTGGTTGGGCTGCTAGTTTTGAGTCTATTCCTTTCTTCAAAAGATTTTAGTGTCATTCGAGGACGAATGTTCCTAAAGGGGGATAACGTAACACATCGAAAAACCAAGACATGTAATAGATCTAACATAAGTGTCATAAGGTATAGACACTCTTTTAAGGTCCATTTAAATCAATATAATTCATTTACGAAGTCTAGAAACCAAAACATCCAAGAACGTCCATGACATCTGTAAACTAGTTCAAGAAGGTAATAGAGTGCCTTAGCCTATTTGACTCGCTTATAGAAGTCGAAATATGATGAAAATGGTGGAAGGATGTTTAACATGTGATAAATTTAATTCATAGTCGAAGCGTCCAAATAAGACTCCCCAATGACAAACCAAGGTCCCTTGAGGAGAACCCTTGCATTCGGAGTCAAACACTGCCTGGGCAGTGTGTACCCACGAAAGGGCATCGATGGGGTGTCGATGCCATCCGTCAACCATAAATATTAGCCAATTCATTGGCGGACCTTACGTGCACAATCTCTGACCAAGACTACGGATGTGAAGCATAGAACAGGGGGTGGTCGTCGACTCACAGATGGACCGTTGGCCGAGGTCTTGTCTGTGAGGGTCCAATTTCCTGCACATTTTGAGTAAGTATTAAATAATTAATCATGGGGTTTGGTTGTTAGTTAGGTATTAAGGAAATTCGAATTAAGTTAATTAACCCCTCACGTAAATACCCCAACCCCATTAGACTAATGACAACTCACAAAACAAAACTCTCTTCTTTCTCTATCTAGTGGAAAACACCATTGAATACCAAGATAGGGAAGGGTTTTAGGGGCTGTAAAGGGAATATTTCATCGTCAATTATTCATCAAATATTAAGGTATGAGATCTAATTCACCTTTGAGACCTCTTTCTTCAAAGGGTTCCATCAAATTTATTTCGAAAAATTGAGTTTTCAAGTGGCTTTCATCCAATCTCGAAAATGATATTTTGAATTGATTTGTTTATGATTTCTTTGGACTATTATGAGTAAATTAACATGTATTCTAAATTAATTATGATATATCTTGATGGTATGGTCTTTTTTGTAGAGGAGGACCCTTAACCCTTAACCCTAGGTTTTGATCTTGATATGAATTATATTGTATTATTTCAATTGACTTGGTTATTGGTTGAATTACTATTTGATGATGTTTTTACAATAATCATGAATGAATTAGGGTGGATTGTATTCTTCCATGCTAGTTCATGACAATATGATCTAGCATATGAAGTATGTTGACAATTGACCTAAGTATCTTGTCTTAAGTTATAATCTCGTATTGAATTGTGATATAGATTCCTCTATCCTTTTTATGATATTGGTTGTTCACTTATGATGATTTATACCCAAATTTAGATGAATTGAGGGTTTGTGGTAAGACCGTCCGTGATGATGAACTATGAAGGACACTTAGTAAGTCTTATGATCCCTATCCATTACTTCAAATTGTGGTTAATTGTGATTAAGTCATGATGTTATATTGGACTATGCCTTAAATTAGGATTGATAGGGTTGTATGACGCTGAATTGAAATGTCTTGATTATGATTGTGAGGTATTGGCTTAAGATGTAAATGTTATAAAGATGGTGAATTTTTTGCCAATGTGCCTAATCATGATATGAGAATGTTAATGTGCTAACCTCACCTATATGAATTGTAAAGAAAGGATAATACTCATGCAATTATTACTGAGATATGATGATGATAATATTATAAAAGGGTTAGACCCTATGACCTACAATAAGCTATGATGATTAATAAAGACATTAAAGTCATTTCAAAAAGAGACTCTAGCTTAGCACCGAGTGAACTAGAGTGAGGAGTGTCCATTCCCACATAGGTAAGGTAGGATCACTAATGTACTCTTGAGTTTCGAGACTATAATGCATGTAACATAAAGTTGGTCCTAACTATATCTGCTAGTTCTTGAACTATTTTTACCCCACCAGGTAGTTGCTATGTCCATGTTCTAGTATTACCTTGGCCAGTAGTCCACCTTATTTCAGTGTAGGTTTCCATGACATCGGATTCCACATTAGCTCATGTGGTCTATGTCGGTTAGGGAAAGATGTTCCCAAAAGGTAAATGAACTAAAGTAATGAACTCTAACTATGATAACCTAAGGGGTATATCTTAGTCTAGGTAAGGGTATGAGACTCTACATAAGCGTTGCACTAGTTAGCCTTGAGGGGAGTATTCAGAGATGTTCTTATGTATGAATATGCTTATGATGATATATTATATGTACATGATGAACATGCACATTTTTGATACTATATGATGATTAGTTTCACTTATGTATATGTGTTGGTCTTTATGGTTAAAGTAAGATGATATGTATTATTAAATGCTATGTTATGTAAAGTAGGATGTTGGTTATGATTTTTGTTGGGTTCATTGAGTGAGTAAAGTTATGAGGATTTGCTTGGTCATTGCACTTGTTAAATTTATAGGGGTTCATGGGTAATTGTCTTGTTTTGGTTATGTTGAAATGCAATCTTATACATGCTTGTTGCTAATATGACTTGATGATAGAGTTACTTGAATATGTATTCGATTATATGATAAGCATGTTGACTTGACTAGTTTTTAATTTATTGGTCTTGTGATGTACATGCCTATGACTTAATAAACATGTGTTGGTTGGTATGGTCTTGTTGAATATGCGTAAATGTTTCCAAACTAAATTGCATACCTTTATGAAATGTCCCTTTTGTTAGCATGATTTTAAAGTATGTATGCATATGGTCATATACTTTGTACAACTGGTGTACTAACCCCATTTCTCCCTTTTCCCCAACATTTTAGGTTCCGGTTGTTGAAGTGATTAGAAGATGACTTGAAGAAGGCTTGGATCACTTATTCATCCAAGTATGGAAGGTCCTCACTTTCCGAGGGTGATGCCACTATCTAGCTAATTGAGTTGTTTTGAGTTTAAGACTATTATGTTCTTTCCTCTTCATTAAGTATGAAGCATTGTATAGCCCATGTGAGGCATTCTTACTTGATGTGTGGGTTATGCCCAAGTTCTTACTCTCTTATTAGATTGTTATGATATGACCAAGTAATCTTCCTATACGAAGGGTCTATGTATACTATATATATATAT
>NC_028648.1:61974097-61996557 GCF_001406875.1 Solanum pennellii
ATATATATATTTATATATATATACATACTATGTGTATGTGGAGGTCTATGTAAACCTCCACGTAGATGTAATGAAAAGTTTTAAATTTTTCGCTAATTTTGACCTATGAATGTAAGGATGTAAGCTAAGAGGATAGTTTTAGTCCTCAAAGAGGACGATGATGCTGGTTACGTCTAGGGGTTATTCCCGGATGTGACAAACTAGGTATCAAAGCATTAGATTGAATTTTCTTTGAGTCAATGTGTCTCTCTACCACGTCTATGTATGTTCGTATTCATAATTGTGAAGCGCGCCACACTGGATAGGAACCTACATGATGTTTAATAAACTCACTTTATTGGAAGTCCAATATCGTGCCTTTAGAGTGTTAGCTCTGTGTGCTTTAGCATCTAATCCTATTGTTGTAATTTTATGCAATGAATACCCAAAGGAATGCATCACAAAGACTTGAATAAGAGAATGTCAATGTGGAGTTCCTCCCCATGGTGATCAAGTTCCTCCGCTAGAGAAATATGTGAAGGATGACCACACTTCGGTGAATTCTCCTCCTTTGACGGACAAGAACATAAGGCTCTCTCTTCTCCAAAAGTCCCAAGCCATCACTAGCCGAGCACAATCCTCCACTACTTAAGCTCAAGCCATGACGGCCCAAGCTAATCAGGAGGTTGTACCTAGGGCAAATCAACAATTTCTACTATGGCCTCTCCTATAAGAGACTTCACTAGGATGAACCCTCTTACATTTTATGGGTCCAAGGTTGAAGAAGACCCCCAAGAGTTAATCGATGAAATCTAAAAGATCATTTATGCTATGGGATTGTCTACTAGTGAGAAGGCTGAATCGAACACCTATCAACTCAAGGATGTGGCTCGAGCATGGTACATCCAGTGGAGGGACACTAGGCCTTTAAAAGGTGGACCCATGACTTGGGAAGTGTTCAAGAAGGTTTTCTTGATCGGTTCTTTCCTAGGGATAAAAGGGAAGCTAAAATGGTAGAGTTTATCAACATTCGCCAAGAAGGTATGAATGTTCATGAATACTCCTTGAAATCCACTAAATTGTCAAAATATGCTCCTTCTTGGTTTCTGATCCTAGGGATGAAATGAGCCATTTCTTGACGGTGGTGTCAGATGAATCGCAAGAGGAGGGTCATTCGTCTATGCTACATGACAACATGAACATTTATCCTCTTATGGTTCATGACCAACATGTAGAAGAGGCAAGAGCTAAGAGGAAGTGTAGAGATGTTAAGAGGGAAAGATCTTTTGATGGAGGTTCTTCAAAGAATAATCTTGAGATACAAGACAAGCCTAGGTTAAAGAAGCGGGTCTCGAATAAAATTCTTTCTAAGTTTCCTAAGGCTAGGGATGATAGGGTGTCTAACCCTAATCCTAATAAGGCAAACGACACTAGTTCACTCACCAAAAATCAAACTTGTGGAAAGTGTAGCAAGAAGCACTATGGTTATTGTCTTAAGGGGACGGATAATTGTTTTTGTGTGGTAAAAGTGGGCACAAGGTTAGGGATTGCCTTAATGTGAGGGGTCAAGACAAAGGTAGTGGTCAAGTTCAAGCAAGTGGTTCAAATGAGGCTCCAAACAAGAAGCACTTGTATTCTCTCCATTCTAGGGGTGAGCAAAAGACTTCTCCCAACATTGTGACCGGTATGTTGAAATTTTTCTCTATTGATGTATATGTCTTACTTTATCCCGATGCTACCTTATCATTTTTTAGTCCTATAGTAGCTAAAAAGTTTGACATTGTACCCGATATCTTGCATGAAACATTTATAGTGTCTACACCGGTGGATGAGTTGGTTGTTGCAAAAAGGGTGTATAGAAACTGTTCTATAATGTTGCCCAATAGAATTTTTTATGTTGAGCTAGTAAAACATGATATGCTTGATTTTGATGTCATTTTGGGTATGGATTGGTTGCACGCTTGCTTTGCTTCTACAGATTGTGGAATGAGGGTGGTGAAGTTTTACTTTCCAAATTAACCCATTTTGTAGTGGAAGGGGGAAAATTCTATTCCTAGAGGTCGTACATCTCTTGTTTGAAGACATGCAAAATGATCTCAAAAGGGTGTTTATACCACATAGTAGAAGTCCAAGATTTAGACTCCGAAATTTCTCCCATTGAATCGATCCCCGTAGTAAGTAAACTACCGGAGCTCTTTCGTAATGATCATCCCGGTGTTCCTCCCGAACGGGAAATTGATTTTGGTATCGACTTGTTATCGGATACAAATCCCATTTCAATTCCTCCTTATCGGATGGCTCTGTACGAATTGAAAGATTTGAAGGCTCAACTCAAGGATCTACTAGACAATGGTTTCATTCTACCTAGCATTTCCCCATGGGGTGCTCTAGTTTTGTTTGTGAAGAGGAAGGATGGGTCCTTTAGGATATGCAATTATTACGACTAACTCAATAAAGTCACTATTATAAAAAGTATCATCTCTCTAGTATTGACGACTTGTTTGATCAAATCCAAGGGGTAAGCTACTTTTCTTAGAATTATTTGATATTGGGGTATCTCAAACTTAGGGTGAGAGGTGAGGATATACCAAAAAAGGCATTACAGATTAGATATGGTCATTATAAGTTCTTATTAATGTATTTTGGTCTCAAAAATGCCCCGGCAGCGTTTATGGATCTCATGAATAGCATGTTTCAAAATTTCCTAAATTCATTTGTCAATGTCTTCATTGACGACATCTTGGTATGTTTGAAAAATGAGGGTGATCAGATGAACCATTTGAGGGTGGTGTTACGAATTCTTAAGGAGAATTAATTATTTGCCAATTATAGAAAACATGAGTTTTTTTTTTAGGTTAGTGGCGTTTCATGGTCACATCATCTCTAGTGAGATATTTGAGGTTGATCCAAAGAAAATTGAGGCGGTCAAGAATTGGCCTAGACCAGTGACTCCAACCGATATTAAGAGTTTCTTGGGTCTAGCGGGCTATTATCGGAGGTTTGTGGATGGTTTTGCATCCATTATATCTACCTTGACGACTTTGACCCAAAAGCGTAAGAAATTTGAATGATCAAAGGCATGTGAAAAGAGCTTCCAAATGTTCAAAGGATAGGCTAACTTCCGCTCTGGTGTTGACTTTACCAGAGGGTACAAAGGGTTTCGTTGTGTACTGTGAAGCATCCTGAATGGTCTAAGGGTGTGTGCTTATGTAAAATGGGAAGGTAATATCCAATGCTTCTAGGCAACTTAAGGTGCATGGGAGAAACTATCCAACTTATGATCTTGATTTAGTGGCCGTGGTATTTGCCTTAAAAATTCGGAGGCATTACTTTTATGACGTCCATGTTTATGTGTATACGGACCACAAGAATCTCCAATATGTATTTACTCAAAAGGAGTTGAATCTCCGAAAAAGAAGGTGGTTGGAATAGTTGAAGGATTACGACATGAGTGTCCTCAATCACCCCGACAAGGCCAATGTGGTTGCGGATGCTTTAAGTCGTATGACCATGGGTTGGGTGTCTCACATAGATAAAGCCAAGAAGACCTAGTGAGAGATGTTCATAGGTTGGCTAGATTAGGTGTGAGGTTTGAAGATTCTCCGAAGGGTGGTTTTATGGCCCATAATAACTCTGAGTCATCTTTGGTGGTTAAGGTGAAGTCCAAACACCTCCTTGATCAAGCATTGATTTAGTTAAAGGAATCAGTTCTTGGTAAACTCAATTAGTCATTATCCTTAGAGGAGGATGGTGTCTTGAGGTACCAAGGGAGATAATGTGTTCCCAATAAAGATGGTTTCAGGAGTCGGATGCTTAAGGAAGCTCATGGGTCCCGTTACTCCATTTATCCATCTTAAACGAAAATGTACCATGACCTTAAGGAAGTATTTCGGTTGGAAGGTTTGAAGAAAGACATAGCGCAATTTGTCACTAAGTGTCCAAAAATTTGACAAGTAAAAGCCGAACATCAAAAGTCGGGTTTCTTGATACAAGAAATCCAAGTTCCTACATGGAAGTGGGAAGACATCAAAATGGATTTGTAGTAGGTTTGCCTTGGACTCAAGGGCAATATGACTCTATATGAGTGGTTGTGTATAGGTTGACCAAGTCCGCTCACTTTATTCTCGTCAAGTTTACATGTTCGGCGGAAGATTATGCAAGGATCTTCATAGACGAGATTGTGTGTTCTCCATGGAATTCCATTATCCATCATATCAGATCGGGGTGCACAATTCACATCTAGGTTTTGGAGGTCATTTCACAAAGGGTTAGGTACCAGGGTGAAGTTAAGCACCACTTTTCATCTCCAAACGGATGGTCAAGCGGAGCGTACTATTCAAACACTTGAGGATATGATTAGGTCTTGTATTCTTTATTTCAAGGGAAATTAGGATAAGCATTTGCCTTTGGTGGAGTTTTCTTGCAATAATAGTTTTCATTCATCCATATGCATGGCTCTCTATGAAGCCTTGTATGGTAGGAGGTGTATGTGTCCTATTGGATAATTTGAAGTGGGTGAGCCTTCGGTTCTTGGTCCCTATTTGATTTATAAGACTTTGAAGAAAGTCCATATTATAAGGAATCGGTTGCAAACGGCCAATAGTTGGCAAAAGTCTTATGCCGATCATAGAAGAATGGATTTAGAACATGAAGAAGGTGATAAGGTGTATTTGAAAATTTCACCTATGAAAGGGGTTGTTAGATTTTGCAAGAAAGGGAGTTCAGTCCTAGTTATGTGGGCCCTATGAAATCTTGCAAAAGGTTGGTAAGGTTTCCTATTAATTTAAACTTCCTAGTGAATTGGCTTCGGTTCATTCGGTTTTCCATGTTTCCATGCTTAAAAAGTATATCGGTGATCCCGAGTCTATTCTTCCTATTGAGGGTCTTAGTGTTATATATAACCTCTCTTATGAGGAAGCTCCGGTTCAAATCCTTGATAGACAAGCAATGAAATTAAGAAAGAAAGTGGTGGCTTCCGTAAAGGTGTTAAAGAAGAATCACCTAGTTGAGGGTGCAACATTGGAGGCCGAGGCTGACATGAAGTCATGTTACCCTCATCTATTTGATAACTAAGGTAAGTAGTTCATACTAATAATGAAACTAATGATTGTTTTTTGAAGTTTCTTGATTTTTGAAAAAGTTATGCAAAAGGTGCATTTTTGATGTCATTACAGTGAATTACAGTGAAATTTGTGCATTGAATTTGAAATTTGCAGTTTTGCTCGTTTTGAATCATATTTTGCATTTATATATGACGAGTCTTTTATGAAATGATATATAGCATGTTGATAGGTTAAACTTTGGCATAATTTAGTCATAAGTGTTATGTTGAGCTCTTGTTGTTGTGAGAAGGATATTCCTCATAATGAAATGTTGAGCCTTATGTGTGGTAATTGAAGCTTTTTAAGTTGCCTTTTGTAAGAGATATGGTTGATGTTGTTATCTATTGTTTTTTGTTGGGCTGCTAGTTTTGAGTCTACTCCTTCCTTCAAAAGATTTTAGTGTCATTCGGAGACGAATGTTCCTAAGGGGGGATGATGTAACACTTTGAAAATCCAAGACGTGTTCTAGATCCTAACATACGTGTCATAAGATCTAGAAACTCTTTTAAGTTCCATTTTAATGAATAGAAGTCATTTAGGATGTCTACAAACCAAAATGTCCAAGAACATTCATGACGTCCGGAAACTAGTCCAATGAGGTACTAGCGTGCCTTAACCTATTTGACTAGCTTTAAGAAGTCGAAAAATGCTGAAAATTGGTGGAAGGGTATCTAACACGTTTTTAAGTTGATTAATAGCTGAAGCTTCCAGGTACGACTCCCCAAGGAACAACCCAGGGCCCTTGAGGAGGACCCTTGCGTTTGGAGTCAAACACTGCCTTGGCAGTGTGCACCCACGAAAGGGCAACGACTAGCAGTGTGTTGATCGACAGGACGTTAATATTCTTTTATATTAAACTCATTGTTTTCAAATATCTCAGTTATAAAATAAGGGTATTCCCCATCTTTTCATTTTAAGAATTATTTAGCTTCTGCAACAGTTTATTATCTTTAGTACGCTCATGATCATGCCAGCAGGGTTAGCTTGGGATCACTTGTGGTCCTATGTTCCGTGTCCGCATCTCGGGGGTAGCTCGGGGCGTGACAGAGCTTAACTCCGGTTTTGTGGTGGAGCTCTAGCTGGTCTGAAACAATGATGAGTGGTTTTGGTATTGAGTCGATGCGCCAAAGAAGAAATGAAGCAGCATGGGGGTGAAATTTTGGACGTTGGAGCTCATTGATATCAAGCAATAATACCTTAAAACAAAAGAAAAATGTGAAAGGGGAAGAGGGGAAGGCAAAATTGCTTGGCGTTTAGCTCCAGTTCATCGGATCTTTAAGCTCCTCGCCAGAGCATCTGCCGGAATCATTGGATTGGGTAGAAAGAAGAAGTAAGGATCGTTTTGGGGGTGGTGTGGCGGGTTTTCTGGTTTGTTGCAGGTTGTCAGAGAAAATGGAGGAATGGGGTCTGGTTGGTGTTGTTAGTTCACTTGTCATGTGCGTGAGGGACTTTAATGCCAGAAAAAGTGGAGAAAAGGCGAGATATTAGCTGGGATTTGCCGGAAAATGAAATTGGAGATGGGTTTTTAAAGTTCTCTTGGTCGATTTTGTGTTGAGGTTGTGGTTGTTAAGCTCGTTGGAGCAACATGGATCTCGTCGCAAAATGTGGCGGGATTTAGGTGTTTGAAAAAAGGGAGAAACGGGGAGGCGGTGGTGGTTGTTCAAATGAATCTGGTAGCTGTTGGGAAATGGAAGTGAGGGAAAGGTCGAGGGTTCATCGGTGGTGGTATAATGGTGGAGCTTTCGTGAGCTCATCGGAAGAATAATAAAACAATGAAAGCCCTCTTTTGTGAATAAACAATCTAAAAAGTTTTAACCCTAAAAATATCTCATCGTTTGACCTAATGAGCAAACTATTCTTTAAATAGAGAATAGAAAACTATCAATAGTACAATACCACTATCTTAAAATAATGGGCAAAAACTACCGGTTAATAAAATATTTGTGTATGAAATCTTATTCGTATCTGAATGAATTTTTGAACTGTGTAAAATATTAAAATGAATATTAACAAATGTAACAGATAAAATGAATATGTAAAAAAATGTTACGAACATAACCAATGACGTATTAAAAATGCAATTTAACAGAAATAAAGATTTTATAAAAATGAATAAATATTTGAATGAATTCAACTGGTTGTGACAAAATAATATAAACAGAATTAACTGATAAAAATTCTAATGTTTTGAGAGTAAGGATAATTACCAACATATTGCATTAAAACTGCAAAACATCTATTTTGAACTATTTAAAAAATAAAATATTAAAAAGGTATGAACTTTAGAAATATCAAACCAAAATTTGGTGTCAACACAACTTAGGGTCAATCAAGCTTTATTATAACCTTAGTGCTTTAAGATACCTTGGTTCATATGTTAGGATTCCTTGGAGGGATGGCTCCGATGGGAACATTGTTTGTTACCTCTGATGGCTTACACACTTAATTTTTAGGTCAGACTCCACATTAGGTAGTTACTCCAGGTTCTTAGAATCCAGGCACTCAGTAAGCTATTATAGCTTCTCGATAAGATAATATGGTATTGCTAGGTGTTACATCACATTTGGCTAACAGGTCTTCCATGACCATTTATGAGCCAAGGATGTTTCGAAGGTTCAAGATGTTGAATCCTTCTACCTATATGGGTGAATTGAATGAGGATGAATATGTGTTTATAGATACCTACAATGGGAGATTGCATAACCTTAGATAGGTTGAGTCCAATGGAATTGATTACACGATGTTCCAAATGACAGGTCGTACCAAGCAGTGATGGAGGGATTATATTAATGGTAAGACAATTTGATCACCTCCACTATCATGTTTCATGATAAGTTTGTGTCATGCTATGAGAGGGAGAGCTAGAGGGTTAAATTTGAGTGTTTGAAGCAAGATGGTATGTCAATCGTAGAGTGTGAAGTTAAATTTTATGCCTCAACTAGGCACACTTTTCTGATATTTTCTACCGAAATTGAGAGAGTGAGAAGGTTTGTTAAGATTATGATTATTTTGATTCTATGGAAATTTCTCATGGTACCACTGCTGGTGTTCCATTTCAAAAAGTGGTAGATGCTGCCAAAGAGTTGGAAATGATTCGACGTGAGGGATTTGAGCCCTGATAGGTCAAGAGGGCCTATCATTCATGTCATTTTTGTAGTGCTCCTCCAAATAGTTGAGGTTACCAAGTGAGAGATTATTAGTCTTAGTCTAACAGACTCATTCATGTTGTGATATTAGTGCCTGAGGGTGATTATATTGAGCATAGTTCTTCTAGTTTGATACATACTTCACATCTTCAAGACCTATATAGGTCGTGGAGGGCATTGCGATCGTTCAAGTTTTCTCATGAACCTAAGTCTCATATTTATCATAGTACCCTTATTTAGTATTTTTTTAAGTCAAGTTTGGAATCGATGAACATAAATTATTTTCTAGGCTAATAACTTTTGAGTGTAAAATAGGAAGAATAGAGTCATTTATGCATTCATTTGGTAGTTTGACAAGTACTAAAGAACATTTATTTTGAATAAAGAGAACATGTTTTATAGGTATGAAGGGAGTATTTTTATATTCATTTTATCATATATTTCAACACTACTCAATTTCTTGACTACTAATTCTCCTAATTGTATCATCCATTTTAGAACTCCTTAAAATTAGTTTTCTTAAAACTTCTTAGCATGTGTTTTAGGGCTATCTAATTATTACTCTCTGTCCAGTTTTATTTGTCATGTTGTATTTTTCAAAAATGGATTCAACTAATTTTTAAAGTTTAATTATACTACGTTTGTTTGATATTTTTTTTAGAAAAAAGTTAGATATTAGAAAGTATACTAAAAGTACTATAAATTGTAATTTTTGGAATATCAATATGATAAAAATATATTGTAAAATATTGGTCAAAGTTTTTATAATTCGACTCTAAAAAAGGAAATCATAACAATAATTGTGGACGGATGGAATAATTTTTTCTCTACTTCTTACCATATATTTTGGAACGACTTAATTATTAATTTTCTTAAATAGTTCATACCATATATTTTAAGACTACTTAATTATTAAGTTTTCTAATACTTTCACCATATAATTTTATATTTCTTTACCATACAATTTAACACTCCTTAATTTCTCATTTTTCCTAATACTTTTTATATAGTAAGAGTATTAGAAAACTTAATAATAAGTAGTCTTAAAATATAGAGAAAATAGTTTAACACCCCTCCAATATATACTAGAAATCCCAACTAGAAAGTCCAACTGCACGAGTGTCCTATTACCACCCCCACCCCCACCCTCCCCCAAACATCATATTTCTCTATTATCTACACACTTAAACGCTTACCACAACACATAAACCAAATAAATATTCCACCGTGATTGCATGTGCCGAGTCCCCCACTTTTCAACTCCTAATTCAAATTTTTCCCCAATTTCCCTTCTAAAACGTAAAGACCCATAAAAATATTTTTTCTCTTTTTCATCTCCTTCTCCATTTGCATATGTATTTCTGTTTATAATCGAAGGAATTATTTGTGTATTTTCAACTTGATTTCATAGTTTATCAACTAGTTTAGTAAAATGTTAGATCTATATTCCTTATTTTGAGTTTTGTTTTATCCCTTAGGTTTTTGTTGATTCGTGAAATTGAAAGCAACATTGGGTCTAAGTCATCCATACAAAGCTTATTCAAGCTTTCATTTTGCTATTTTTGATGAATTTTGAGAAAATTAAAAATTCAAATTAGAGACCTAAAAAGAAATTAGAGCAGATTACAAACCCTAAATTCAAGATTTGAAGTAGAAATGAACATAAACAATTAAACCTTACTTTTTTTTGGGCAAAAATTGTGATTTTTTTTAATAAAAGGAACAAGGGTTAATGGTGGGGGAAGAAGAAACAATGGTTTATTTGATGGCGGGGAAAATGATTGTTGGAGAAAGAAAAAATTTCGTCAAAATTTAAGGTGTTCTCACCTTCTAATTCGCCTAGTGGAGGTGTTCTCACCTCCTACGACAGGTCAGCGTTTAAGTATGTAGAAAATAGAGAAATATGAAATTCTGGGGAGTAATAGGACACCCGTGGAATTGGAGTGTGTAGTTGAAATTTTGAATATAGATTTGAGGGGGGGGGGGGTTAGACCATACTCTCTAAAATATATATGGTATCAACTACTTAATTATATTAATTTCTTACCATATATTTTAGGAAGACTTAATTATTAGTTTTCTTAAATAGTTCTTACAATATATTTTAGGATGAATTAATTATTAATTTTCGTAAATAGTTCATACCATATGTTTTAAGACTACTTAATTATTAAGTTTTCTAATACTCTTACCATATAATTTTTATATTTCTTTACCATACAATTTAATATTCCTTAATTTCTTATTTTTCCTGATACTTATTATCATATACTAGTGAATTCATCTGCACGTCGCACAATCATATAAAATAGATAATTTACTTAAATATTATAACTATATATAGAAGAAGTATTTACCAAATAATATGATAATATATTTATCTAATATTATAGTTAGGATATTTAATATATGTAAATCTAATTTGAGTTTCGTAATAATTTTCAATAATTTCTCCTTACATAAATAAATATATAAAATAAAATAAGGGAAAATGCATAACTACCCCCACCACCACCACCAAACCTATGCCCGAAATCTCATAGACGCACTTATACTATACTAAGTTCCTATTACCCCCCCCCCCCAACTTGTTTTATAAATAATTTCAACCCTTTTCGACCTACGTGACACTAGCTTGCTAAAAATGTGCACAGACATACAATTTGATTCAACAGATGAAAACATAAGAAAATTACATGTGATGTATATGTTGTGTTTTTTAAATTGAAAGAACACAATATTTATTCTCACACTGTATTTATAAAAATCACATACATATATTATTTATCAAAGTAAAAAAGAAAATTAATGAAAGGTAAGGTATTTTGAGTTTTTTAATTTCAATTAATAAACTTATAATTTAAAATGAGTAATAATAACCATCAAACAACGAATATTGGTTTTGAAGTGAAAATTCCTACATATTTATGTCTCAATCCTAAATAAATATAAATAATATTTTTTGTGCGCATATAATTTCTTTAGAATAACCTAGTTATCCCTCCCTCGCTCCGGTTATTTTATATTTATCAATTTTCATGTCATACCATGATTTTTGATAGTTCAAAGAACTTAAACATAATAAATAACAAATAAATGTTATGTTTCAATAATTATTATTTTTTTACGCAATCAATTATACAGTTTAAAACTTGACAAGTAGTTAGCAGACTTTACACATAATTAAGTTACTTATGAACAAAAGGAAATTAACTATAAATTTAAACATGGTTGGTACTTATAGAGAATCAATCATAATTGATATAGATTCATGAGAAATAATCTCTTTAGGATCTACTCCATTCTAAAATACTAATTTGAATCAAAAGAAATTGTAAACTTACCACAATGATGAATCCATATAAGTTAAACTTAAAAGGCATTATAGTAATATATAAGAAATGAAAGAATGATATATATATATATATATATATATATATATATATATTGTTACAATTTTAATCATAAAATATATAAAGAAAAAATGAAATCAATACATAATTGTGTGAGCTCTAGTCAATATCCACTTCACGAGTTGTCACTATTCAAGAGTTTTCTTCTTTTTTTTATTCAAGTCAAACAAAATTATGAGTATAATTCAATAGCGGAAATAAACATAACTTTGAATAAAATCTTAAAAAATAAAAATTGAATTTATATAGGAAAAATGGAGAATTATCATAAAGTATCTAAACTTTTATATTAAATATTTAATGTTAATGAATATGGAAAATTAAAAACTATAAAATTTATAAATATTATAATAGAAAAAATTAAGTAGATTAGTTGTGACCTATAATGCTATAAAAATATAAAAGCAAATATGATGGGAAATCATAAGTAAAGAAAATATATAAATATATCATATCAATTGTATTAATAGATATACTACTTGAGCTTGATTTTATTTATTACCTAATTGTATTATATAAAATTAAAGGAGAAAATGTATTAAAAATTGAGGGGAAAAAACGATAAACACCGTTGTCTATAAAGTTTTTATAATTTGGCAAGTGAGTAGTCTTCTTGTAAGTGTTTCTGCATTAATAAATTATGAATTTGTAATGAATTAATAATAAGTTATTAATTTTCTTAAAATATTTCTTACCATATATATTTAAGACTACCTAATTATTAAGTTTTTATATGCTCTTACCATATAATTTTTCTATTTCTCTTACCATATGTTTTAGCATTTCTCATTTTCTTACTTCTCCTAATATATATGTCTTATCATATATTTTATATTAATTGTTCTAATATTTCTAGCCATATATTTTTAAAACTCCTTAACTATTCATTGTTCTAATATCTCTTGCCATATATATTTGAAGGCTTCTTAGTTATTAATTATTCTCATATTCCTTGCATATATTTTATGGCTCCTTTATTATTAATTGTTCTAATGTTCCATGTCATATATTTTAAAGCTTCTTAGTTATCAATTGTTCTAATATTTCTTGTCATGTCAAGGGAAGACATTTCATGGTGTTCAAATTGTTACTATGTCGGCTCAAATAGAAAAACTTACCGACACTAGCAGAGTCAGATCGAAGAGTAGCGAACAACAAAGCATGAGTGAGACCTTTGAGAAAATCAAAGAACAAGTGATGAACCTCACTCGTCGACCTACTACTTCACCTCCCAAGTCTTAAATAATTAACTAGCGAGTTTGGTGGTTAGTTAGGGATTAAGATAATTCTAATTAAGTTAATTAACCCCCATATAAAGACCCAACCCCATTAGACTAATGACAACTAATAAAACAAAACTCTCTTCCTTCTCTCTCTAGTGGAAAACACCATTGAAGACAAAGCTAGGGGAGGGTTTTGGGGGCTGTAAAAGAAAGACTTCATCATCAATTCTTCATCAAACATTAAGTTATGGGATCTAATTAACCTTTGAGACCTCTTTCCTCAAAGGGTTCCAACAAATTGATTTTAGAAAATTGAGTTTTCAAGTGGTTTCATCCAATATCAAAATTGATGATATAAATTGATTTGTTTATGATTTCTTTGGTATATTATGAATAGATTAACATGTATTCTAACTTATTTATGATATATCTTGATGGTTTGGTCTTTTTGTAGAAGAGGACCTTTAACCTTTAACCCTTAACCCTAGGTTTTGATGTTGATATGAATTAGATTGTATTGGTTTAATTGAATTGGTTATTGGTTGAATTACTACTTGATGATGTATTTATACTAATCATGAATGAATTAGGGTGAATTCTAGTCTTCCATGCTAGTTCTTGAGAAGATGATCTAGGTTGTGAAGTATGTTGTGAATTGACCTAAGTATCTTGTCTTAAGCTATGATCTAGTATTGAATTTTTATGTAGAGGTTCCTCTAGCCTTGTTAAAATGTTGGTTATGGAATTATGATGATATATACCCAAATTGGATTGAAATGAGGGTTTGTGGTAAGACTTTGATGATAAACCATGATGGAGACTTGGTAAGTCTTATGATCTGTATCCTTTAATTGAAATTGTGGTTAATTGTGATTAACCCATGATGTTGTATGTGAGTATTCCTTATATTGGGATTGATAGGGTGGTAAGATGTTGAATCGAAATGTCTTGAGTATGATTGTGAGGCATTGGCCTAAGATGTAAACGTTATAAGGACGGTGAATGATTTTCCAATATACGTTATCATGATATGAGAATGTTAACGTGATAACCTCACCAATATGAATTGTAATGAAAGGATAATACTCATGCGATACTTATTGAGTTATGATGATGATGATGTTACAAAAGGGTTAGACCCTATGACCTACAATAACCTATGAGGATTAATAAAGACATTAAAGACATTTCAAAAAGGGAATCTAGCTTAGCACAGAGTGAACTAGAGTGAAGAGCGTCCTTTCCCACATAGGGAAGGTAGGATCACTAATTTACTCTTGATATTGGAGACTATAATGCATGTAGCATAAAGAGGGTCCAACCTGTATCTCCTAGTTCTTAATCTATGTTGCCCCTATAGGATTACTAGCTAGTGTATCCACGTAGTTGTTATGTTCATGTTTTGGTATTACCTTGGCAAGTAGTCCGCCTTCTTTTGGTATAGGGTTCCATGACACCGGATTCCACATTAGCTCATGTGATCTATGTCGGTTAGGGAAAGATGTTCCCAAAAGGTAAAATGAACTAAAGGAATGAACTCTAACTATGATAACCTAAGGGGTCTAGCTTAGTCTTGGTAGGGGTATGAGACTCTATCTAAGCATTGCACTAGTTAGCATTGAGGGGAGTCTTCAGAGGACATTCTTATGTATGATTATGCTTATGATGATATATGATATGTAAATGATGGACTTGCACATTGTTGATACTATATGATGATTAGTTTCACTTATGTATATGTGATGGTTTATATGGTTAAAGTAAGATGATATGTACTCTTAAATTGTATGTTATGTGAAGTAGGATGTTTGTCATGATTCTTGTTGGGTTACTTGATTGAGTAAGGTTATGAGGTTTTGCTTGGTCATTGCACTTATTAACTTGATAGGGGTTCATGCATAATTGCCTTGCTTTGGTTATGTTGAAATGCACTCTTATACATGCTTGTTGCTAATATGACTTGATGATAGAGTTACTTGAATATGAATTCGATTATATGATAAGCATGCTGAGTTGAATAATTTTGGTGTTGTTGGTCTTGTGGTGTACATTCCTATGACATAATAAACATGCATTATTGGTTGGTATGGTCGTGTTGAATATGCATAAGTGTTTCCAAAGTAAATTGCATACCTTTATGAAATGTCCCTTTTCTTAGCATGATTTCAAAGTATGTGTGCATATGGTCTAATACTTAGTAAAAGTGGTGTACTAACCCCATTTCATTCTTTTCCCTAACATTTTAGGTTCCGGTCGTTGAAGTGCTTAGAAGACGACTTGAAGAAGCTTGGATATCTTATTCATCCAAGTAGGGTAGGTCCTCACTGTCCTAGGGAGATGCCACTATTAAGCTAATGGAGTTATTTTGAGTTTAAGACTATTATGTTCTTTCCCTTTCATTTAGTATGAAACATTGTATAGCCCATGTGAGGCTTTCTTACTTGTATGGGTTACGCCCAAGTTGTTACACTCTTATTAGATGGTTATGAGATGAGATGACTATTATGACTGTTATATTTTATTTACTTAAGTGCAATAAAAGTAGAAGACTAAGAAATCTTCCTATACGAAGGGTCTCCGTATACTCGATATATATATATATAGATATATGTGTGTGTGTGTGTGTGTCTGTGTGTGTGTGTTTATATACTATGTGTATGTAGAGGTCTATGAAAACCTCCTATTATATGTAATGAAAATATTTAAATTTTCCGCTAAATCTGACCTATGAATTTAATGATGTAAGCTAAGAGGCTAGTCTTAGTCCTCAAAGAGGACAACGATGCTGGTTACGTCTAGAGGCTATTCCCGGATGTGACATTGGAGCTCATTGATATCGAGCAGAAAAACCTCAAAAAAAAAGAGAATAAAATATATTATAGTAATTAAACAATGATATATCAACATGCGAATGTTCGTCAAGTATTTAGGGGTGTTACATTTGGGGTCTTAAAAAAATGAAGAAATGGGGAGGCGGTGGTGGCTGTTTCAATGGATCTGGTGGCTGTAGGGAAATGGAAGTGAGGGGAGTTGTTCGTGGTGGTGGACTGATGGAGGTCCGGTGAGCTCACCGGAAAAATAATAAACAATGAAAGCCCCCTCTATTGTGAATAAACAATCTGAAGCAACACTTTAACCTAATAGCAAATTATTCTCTAAATAGAGAATAGAAAACTACCAATAGTACAATTGTGGGTCAAAACCACCGGTTAATAAAATATTTATGTATGAAATCTTATTCATATCAGAATGAATTTCTAAACTTTGTCAAATATCAATATAAATATTAACAAATGTAGCAGATAAAATGAATAGGAACGTAACCAATGACATGTAAAAAAATGCAACTTAACAGAAATAAAGATTTTATAAAAATGAACAAATTCAACCAATTGTGAACAAATACTAATAACATAATTAAATGACAAAAATCCTAATATTTTGAAAATAAGGATAATTATCTACAAATTGCATCAAAACTACAAAACGTGTATTTTTAATTATTTAAAAAAATAATTAAAAAGTATTAACTTTTGAAATGTCGAACTAAATTTGATGTCAACACAACTTAGGATCAACCGGACTTTATTATCACCTTAATGCTTTAAGATATTGTGGTTCATATGTTAGGAATCCTTGGAGGGATGACGGACGATAACATTGTATGTTACCTCTCATGGCTCACACACTTGTTTCTTAGGTTACACTCCACAATAGGTAGTTGCTCCAGGTTCTCATAATCCAGGGACTCAATCAGCTGCTACTATAACTCCTCCATTAGAGAATATGGTTTTGCTAGGTGTTGCATCACATTTGGGTAACAGACCTTCTGTGAACATTTATGAGCAAACGATGTTCGGAAGGTTCAGGATGTTGATTCCTTCGATCAATACAGGTGACTTAATTGAGGATGCATCTGAAGTTACATGCAATGGGAGATTGCATAACCTTAGATTGATTGAGTATTATGGAATTGACTAACAATGTTCAAAATGACAAGCCTTACCAAGTAGTGGTGGAGGAATTATATTAATAGTAAGCCAGATGGATCACCTCCACTATCATTTATCTAGATAAGTTTATTTCACGCTATGAGAGGGAGCGCTAGAAGGTTAATTTTGAGTGTTTGTAGCAAGATGGTATGCCAATCATTGAGTATGAGGTTAAACTTCATGCCTCGACTAGGCACACTTTCATGATACTTCCAATCGAGACTGACAGAGTGAAAAGGTATTGAAGAGTCTAATTATTTTGCTCATTTGGGTAGTGCTCCTCCTAAGAGTCGAGGTTACTTAGGGCAACTTGTCACTCTTAGTTTAACAAACCTATTCATGTTGCGGCACTAGCTGTTAAGGCTGATTTTATTGGGCATAGTTCTTCTTGTTCAATACATACTTCACATGGTTCATCTTCTAGACCAGTAGGTCATGGTGGGCATTATGTTCATTCAAGTTCCTCTCATCACCATACATTTCATATTTAATATTGTACCCTTATTTTAGTATTTTCTTAAAGTCAAGCTTTCAATTAATGAACATGAATTAATTTATTTTAAGTAATTAATTAATATGACCAATAAACATGAATTATTTACTTAGTTTTTCCTTTTTGGTCAAATATATCTTTTCTATACTAATAACTTTTAAGGGTAAAATAGGAACAATAGAGTCATTTATGCATTGATTTTGTAAAATGATAATATTAAGGAATATTAAGAAAATACATTAAAAAACCATGATCTTGGCCGCATAACTTACTTTAGCACTGAATTTGTATGGGTGTTTATCTACCACCTAATTTTATTTTGCGTGAATTTTTTTGGAATTGTTTAGATACCACCCACCCCATTTTTCTTCTTCTTCAAATCCCCCACCCCGCTTTTCCAAAGCCCCACCTACCCCTTCTATCTGGCACCCGCTTGTGTTTTCTTCCTCTAACTCCCAAAACCCATCCTCTTTTCCTTCTTCAAACTCTACATTTAAAGTCTATTTTCTCGTTAAACACATAAACAAAAAGAGTGACATTCAATACCAACATAATTTTTTTTATTCTTTATTTTGGAGAATTGATTTTTCTTAAAATGCTATGCAATTTTTTGAAAAAATAAAGACTTGGGAATAAAAGAAGATAACGTTTTGTCAACCGATCAATAATGTTAATGGTTGACAATGGCGATTGAAGCAATGGGTAGAAACTGTTTTTTTAAATAAAGAATCACTACAAAAAACTTTTTTTAAAATTATTTAAGAATTAGAACTTGATTATTATATAAAAAAAAATGAAGAGCACTAACAATCAACAATGGCAGTACATCACGTTAAGCATTGGAAAAAAAGCTAATGACTTCATTTTTTCTTAAACTAATTGAAAACTAAAAATTAACTAGCATATAAATAATATGAAATGGAAAGAAAGAAATGAATTGTAAAAATCAAAAATCAAAAATTAAATTTTAGAGAATTTTGTTTTTAAAAACTCCACTATAAAATCATTTTGCAGAGTTTATTTTAACCCCTGCGATATAATTTATTTTGTGACGGTTTTATAGTGGAGACTTATGATAACCTCCGCAAATTGCACCAATTCATGAGGTTTTTTGAACGCCGCGTTTCATTATAATTTGTAGCGGTTTTATTGTGGAGATTTGTGATAATCTCTGCAAATTACATCAAATTGTAAAGCTTTGTAAATGTCACAATTTGTTACACTGGTACAAAATAGGAAATAGATCGAAAAACTTGAAATATAGAAAACATTTTAGAAAATATGGTAATCGTGGAAAGTAGGAATACAATTGATTATATGTATTGCATGTTTAATTAGCACGAGAAGAGAAAATTATGTTTTAAATTGAATTGCGGTATCAAAGTGCAAACAATTTAGATATTTAGGTTAATTCATTCGTGAAAATGGAATAAAAGATAAAAATGTTACTCCTATAATATGTAGTTAAATGGTTAATATAAAAAATATATTGAGGTCTTATGTGATATATATATATATATATAGATATAGATATATATATATATATAGATATATATATAGAGAGAGAGAGAGAGATAGATAGATAGATAGATAGATAGATAGATAGATAGATAGATAAACACACACACATAAAATTAAAAGCTAAATTTATATGATGACAATTATATTATAATAAGCACTAGATCGGTAAAGTTTAATATATTTCAATGAGATGAATATTTCAAAGAAATGGATGTTGGATGTTCACTTGTTCTATGGGTAAGGGACTGTTTGGGCAGAAACAATGGAGAAACGGGGAGATATGAGTTGGGTTTTGTCGGAAAAATTACAATAGCGATGGGTTTTGAGGTTTTCTAGGTCAATTTTGTGTTGAGCTGGTGGTTGTTGAGATTTCTGGAGCAATGATTGATCTCGTTGAAAGATATAGCGGGTTTTTGGTGTCGTAAGTCTTTCAGAGAGATACCACCACTTAATAAGAAACCTAATTTAGTACCGGTGACATTTAAAAGAGATTGACGATGGGCATACTTATTTTAATCTAGATGAGGGATTGAGTTCATAACGAATAATTTAGTGAAGGATGTATATCTTTCCCATTTAAAATTTTTTTGATGTCAAATTTTATTTGGTGCTGAATATTAACTTATCTTTTACGCAAAAAACTGATGCGCTTTTCATTCATATATTTTCTTCAATCTTAAGAATGAAATAACAAGAATATTACCAACTTCCGGAATCATCCGGTTTATGCTTCAAACAAACTTTCAAAATAGATAGTAAATTAGCATATTACAAGACTTGAGTTTACATACACAATATGCAACAACGCATATGACCATACTTATATTACAACCCATGGTGACATGATCAAATCAGCCCTCAAACATTCATGTAAATATGCAACACATTGATCATGTAGAAGTCCCAAGATTTATACAAAATATAGATGCCTATATGCAAATATGATCTTCCTTAAGGCGCTCAAAAACTCCATCTCCAATGGTCAACTTCACACATCCTCTCGAACATTCCCTACGATAGAAACAACTATCGCTAAGCATATAACTTAGTGGTGCAGAAACTATAGGTTCAGATCCCTCAGATTCACGAAGTTATCATTCTCAAGTGAAGGACATCAAAATTGAAACAAAATCAGTAAATCAAGTAAACAATATACAAAGAGTATCGAGTTTGATATTTGAAGATCCAGTCAAGAACGCTCATAGCACCATTTTCCACGAGATTCAACTTGTTTATCTAAGGTTAAAATGTTCTTAGACTTGAGGGAAAACGAATTTAATCGAAGGAGGTATGAAAATAAAGAGCTACAAAAGTGATCCTTATCACAGGGACTGATATAACCAGAAGGGGCTTTCTAAAAATCCTAGGTATATACCTATATATATATACCTTATACCGACAGATCCAATGTATATGTAAATATAATTAGAAATTACGCAAATACCCCCATACAATACCTTAAATTATTATAATGCTTATGTTAAGCAAGGTTGCAAGTATCATAGAATTTCAAGTCCCCAAAATGAGAATAAAATATATTGTAGTAATTAAGCAATGATGTATCGATATTCGAATGTTCGTCAAGTATTTAGGGTTGTTACATATGGGGTCTTAAAAAATTAAGAAACGGGGAGGCGGTGGTGGCTGTTTCAATCGACTGCTGGCTGTTGGAAATGGAAGTGAGGGAAAGGTCCAGGAGGTTTTGTTGGTGATGAACTGGTGGAGGTCTACTGAGCTCAACGGAAAAATAATAAACAATGAAAGCCCCCCTATTGTGAATAAACAATCTAAATATTCTTATCTCTAACGATATCCACCACACTTTGACCTAATGAGCAAACTATTCTTTAAATAGAGAATAGAAAACTACCAATAGTACAATTGTGGGTAAAAACCATCGGTTAATAAAATATTTGTGTATGAAATCTTATTTATATCGGAATAAATTTCTAAACTTTGCAAACTATCAAAATGAATATTAATAAATGTAACAGATAAAATGAATAGGAACAAAAATTTTACGAACTTAACCAATGACATGTAAAAAATGCAATTTAACAGAAATAACGATTTTATAAAAATGAACAAATATTTGAACAAATTCAACGGATTGTGAAAAAATAATGTTAACAAAATTAACTGACAAAAATCCTAATATTTTGAGAATAAGGATAATTAAAAACAAATTGCATTAAAACTACAAAACGTGTATTTTTAGCTATTTGAAAAATAAAATACTTACAAGCGTTAACTTTAGAAATATCGAACCAAAATTTGATGTCAACACAACTTAGGCTCAACCGGACTTTATCATCTACTTAATGATTTAAAATATTGTGGTTCATATGTTTGGACTCCTTGGAGGGATGGATCGGATGGTAACATTGTAGGTTACCTCTAGATGGCTCACACACTTATTTTTTAGGTCACACTCCACATTAGATATTTGCTCAAGGTTCTTAGAATCCAGGGACTCAGTCAGCTTCTATTATAACTCCTCGATTAGATAATATGGTATTGCTAGGTTTTGCATCATATTTTGGTAACAGATTTTCCATGAACATTTATGAGCAAAGATGTTTGGAAGGTTCAGGATGTTTATTCCTTCGATTACGGGTGACTTGAATGAGGATGCATCTGAATTTATAGTTACATGCAATGGGAGATTGCATAACCTTAGATTGATATTGAATTGACTACACGATGTTCAAAATCACAAGCCTTACCAAGCAGTGGTGGCGGGATTATATTCATAGTAAACCCGATGGATCACCTCCACTATCATGTTTCTAGATAAGTTTATCTCACGTTATGAGAGGGAGAGCTAAAAAGTTAAGTTTGACTATTTGTAGCAAGATGGTATGTCAATTGCAGAGTATGAGGTTATATTTTATGCCTCGACTAGGCACACTTTTATGATACTTCCCACCGAGACTGACAGAGTGAGAAGGTATTTTAAGCATCTAATTATTTTGATCATTTGGGTAGTGCTTCGCCTAAGAGTCGAGGTTACTTAGGGAAACTTGTCACTCCTAGTTTAACAAACTTATTCATGTTGCGGCACTAGCTTTTAAGGCTGATTTTATTGGGCATAGTTCTTCTAGTTCAATACATACTTCACATGGTTCATCTATTAGACCTCTAAGGTCATCGTGGACATTATGGTCATTCAGGTTCCTCTCATCACCATACGTTCCATATTTACCATTGTACCCTTATTTAATATTTTCTTAAAGTCATGTTTTCAATTAATAAACATGAATTAATTTTTTTTTAGTAAATAGTTAATATGAGCAATAGACATGAATTATTTACTTAGTTTTTCCTTGTTGGTCAAATGTATATTTTCTATACTAATAACTTTTAAGGGTGAAATAGGAAGAATAAAGTCATTTATGCATTGATTTTGTAATAAATATTAAGGAATATTAAGAAAATACATAAAAAAAACTTAACTTGGCCGCATAACTTACTTTAGCATGAATTCTAATACCATCCTAACGGATGAAGTGGCAAAAAAAAAAGAAATATTTTTGGAAAGATCATTAATTTTTTTTTTAAAAAAAAAGTGTGTGTGTGTGTGTGTGTGTG
>NC_028648.1:61997022-61999611 GCF_001406875.1 Solanum pennellii
GTGTGTGTGTGTGTGTGTGTGTGTGTGTGTGTATCAATTTACTAAATCATAATGAAAATAACTAAAAAGTGACTACATCAATTATAGATGTCCAAACATAAAAAAATAAACTAAATCATAATGAAAATAACTAAAAAGTGACAAAAGTGGTTAACTCCAACTTAGTTCCAAACATAAATCATTGGGTTTTTTTGGGTTTTCGATTTTTATTTTTCTAAATCCGAAACCAAACCAAAAATCCAAACAAAGTAAATTATAAATCTAAATCAATCCAAAAAGCCAAAAAACCAATCCAAATTAGAATTCGATTAGATTTGGTTTGATTTTTTGGTTTTTCCAAATATAGCACACCACTAGTACTTACAAATCCACCACAGTCATTGTTGATAAACCAAATAGAGTATAAATTACCTTGTCCCTGTTGCTTTGTTACTTGTCAGAGTTACTTGCACTGATATTTAAAGATATATACTTTTTCATTTTATTTATTTGAAAACAATTATAAATTTTAATATTTTGTATAGTTTTTACTATCTGATTTTTTATTTAAAAATATTTTATTAATATAATTTAATTTATTTAAAAATATTTTATTAATATAATTTAATTTATTTAAAAAGTTAGTCAAATTAATTTATAAAATTAAAAAAAAATACCATATAGATTAAAACAAAGGAAATAATATTTAAATCACTAGGTCAAACATTTTCTTGAGAGGTTACTGCAAATATTTTATTACTTATACTCCTTAGGAAAAAAGCAGCGAATAAACATGAGCTTAAATGAAATGAGCATTATTTATTACTAACATTCATTCTTGACTCAACGATTATAGCTACTTATACTCCTTGTTATCCTTATTTACTTTAATCAATATTGATTATGGTGATAGTTTTTTTTATTAATATAAATATCTTTTTATATTTATGACCAAGAGTAAAGCAAGAAATACTAAATTAATTAATTATGTTTTAATTAATGACAAGTATTGGGGATGTCTATTCTTAATAAGAATAATAAATATCTAGAAATTAAATGACTTCCAAAATAATTTTGTGACCGCAATATAAAGTTAAAATTAATAAAATAGGGTTAAAAGTAGGGATGTGCACTATTTGGATTAAATAAAAAAAATTAAATCAAATTCTCATTTGGATTTGTTTTTTTGGATTTTGTGGTTTGATTTTTGATTTATTATTTACTTTATTTTGTTTTCTGGTTTGATTTTGGATTTAGAAAAATGAAAATTAAAAAATTAAAAAAAACTGATTTTAAGTTATTAATTGTTCTAATATTTCTAGTTATATATTTTTAAGGCTCCTTGGTTATTAGTTATTCTAATATTTCTTGCGATATATTTTTAATGCCTCTTAATTATTAATTATTCTTATATTTCTTATGATATATCTTTCTCTTACAATACTTTTTTAAGACTCCTATATGCCAACCATATTATAAAAAATATGTTGATCAATTAAACAAAATCATATTACATGAAAAAAATAAAAGTTTAAAAGAGAGGAAATCTAATGTAAGAAAGGCAACATATTACTTAATAGAGGTAAATGACGTAAACATGACAAAAAAAACAAGGCAAGAAAATATTTATATAAAAATAAAAAGGTAAAATTATGAAGAAGTTATCAAAAAATATTCTTCCATTTTTAATTAATGGAATTATTGCTATATTTTTTTATTTTTTAAATTAATTTAATCATTCAATTTTCTAAACTATTTTTAAAATGTTTTTTCAAATTTATTCTTTATTAATTACTATTGAAATTAGTTATTAACATACATTTGACAATGATTAATAATAAAGAAATATTTAATTTATTTGTTAGATAGATAACCCAATAATTCAATTAATTTGAAATTGAAAAAATATTTATGAACTTTTCAAGTGGATATTAAAACCCCCAGATATTCTAAAAGCACACTTGTAATGGTGTGGGTCCTCCAATCTCTTTTCATCAAGGAAAAAGTACACTTGCACAACCCCAATAAATATAACCAAGCAGCTATGTGTACTTGGGAGTCGAATTACAATTTTGTCATTTTGATCACATTTGAGAGAAAGGTATCCGTCAGACCGTCTAGCTGACTAACGAAACTCCGGGATACTGATCAACATCCGAATTAAATGTTTCCTTATATTTTGAAGATTTGTGTTTGTAGTGAAACACACATAAGTTTAATGCAATGTTAGAACAAGCAAAAAAAGCTAAGAGCTATAGTCTTAAGGGTAGGTCGTTGCACACTGGTGGTGCAAAGATCGTTGGAACAATTGCAAGAGAGAGGTGGTAAGTTCCAATTCAAACTTTTAAATAAATAATTAGTTGAATCATATATATCGTTATAAATTTCAATTTTTATTAATAGAAAAATGAGTTGAGGCGCAATCCAATTGGACCTGAGGTTTTCAAAATGACTCGTGTCAGAAAGAAAGAAAATGAGTCGGAGAAGGATGTGTGGGTGGAGGAAAGAGTCGAAGGAACTTTTGTACGTTATTTAACATGAAATATAAATATAAATATATATATATATATATATATATGTGTGTGTGTGTGTGTGTGTGTGTGTGTGTGT
>NC_028648.1:62000084-62020086 GCF_001406875.1 Solanum pennellii
TATATATATATATATATATATTGATGTCAATTTTTATATTTAATATGCGGTATGTGTTTAATTAGTAAGTCGTTGAGAAACAAGATAGTTCGGTCGAAATGACACCTGAACTGTCCATCAAAATTTGAAAAGAAAAAGTGGTAGAGGGGGGGGAGGCACAAGCTTAGATGTTATGGTATAGGCTCTCGAAACGATGTGAGACGACTCCAGTCAAACTTAGAAGGTATTGGATCGTCAAGTCAAGGCGAGATACTTGATGGTGTTCAGATTGATGCTATGATTGCTCAAATAGAAAAATTTAACGGTACTATAGTAGAGTCGGATTGGAGAAGAGTAGCTGAGCAATAAAGCATGAATAAGATATTTGATAAAATCAAAGAACGAGTGATAAACCTCGCTCATCGACCTACTACTTCAGCTCCCAAGGACACCGACGACGACAGTGATGAGGATGATTATGTAGATCCCACTCTCTAGTTTAGGTCTCTTTTAATTTATGAACTTTTTGAAATGGATTTTGGAAGACTTTATAAGTTTTAAATTGTGATTTAGATACTTTTGACTGGTAATTTAAGTTTGTTGTATTATGTTTTGTGTAGCTTGTTTATAATGTGTGTGTTTTATTAGGTTGTACTGTATTGAATTTACAGGTGGACGACAATTTTTGTTGTCAAAAAAATTACAGAAAAAAATGGTGGACAGCGTGCTTTTGTCTGTCACTTTTATGTATTTCAAAAATTAATATCTAGAAAAGCGACGGACAAGGTCCTTTAGTCCGTGACAATTCTGGAATTTTCAAAAATAAAATTTCTATAAAAACAAGAGATTGCATTGCATTTCGAAAATCAAAGAAAAAAGAAAATTAAAAAAAGTGTGGACACCGACACTTCTTTTAAACACTCCTTAAAAAAATCAAGAAGCGACAGAGGGGACGCAATTCCTCGCTTTTTGAAAAGCGTCGACTCAAAAAGTGATGGATATGACCGCGTCATTTTTTCGTTGATTTTGACCAAAAAAAGCAATGGAATCTGTCGCTTTTTGCCGTCCTTTTTTAACAGTTTTTTAATAGTGGTACCAACAAGAAGGAACAAAGGGAAAGAATATCAGAATTAAGAAAATCAGCAATGAGGAAAACAACAAGATGGAAAATCTAGCTACTCCCCCCATTTCAAAAAGAATGAACTCATTTCCTTTTTAGTTTGTTTAAAAAAGAATGACCTATTTCTTTTTTTGACATTTTTAATTTCTTTCCACGTGGCATGTTTAAGGCTACATGATTGAAGGACATTTTTGTACATTCAATAACTTTAATTCAATACCACAAGATTCAAAAATCTTCTTTATTTTCTTAAACTTCGTGTCAAGTCAAACCAGGTCATTTTTTTTTGAAACAGAGGAAGTAATAAAATACAAGCAATTGAAATTGAGAAATATGAAGGTAGGAGAGAAATAAGAATAAAAGTCACAAAACCAATTAAATATAATTATAAGCGATATGGAGGGGGCAGGTTCATAATACAACATTCAAGGAAAATTCAACAGTTGGGAAAATGACCAAGAAAAGTAGGAGGAAATGCAGGAAACGAGAACAGTGGAAGAAAAAAGGGAGGAGGAGAAAAAAAAAGGACATAACTGAAACTATCAATGAGATAAGCAAATAAACAGATCTATCATCAAGGTATACAAAAGAATTGTGAGTGGGAAGAAAGAGCTATAAAGTTGTTGGTAAGGGCTGAAGCACAATGAGTAGTATAACAAAATCACTATGTGTCAATGATGATAGACAAACTCTTATTCTGGAATATTAGATTAGTTAGTTCACAGAATTACTTTTGAAAGATTAATTGATCTGAATAAAAGAAACAAATCTACATATATTGTCCTTATTTAATCGTTTAAAGGTCCTCTGGAAACATGAACCTAAAGAAAAAAGATCGAAATGACAAATGTTGTGGAAAATTGCTCTTCCAAAATTTGGATGTGCAAGATCAAATTGAGGGATATCGACCAACTTGTTGACATCCCTTTAAGAGGTCGCAACGTCGCGGTGAAACATTAAAAAATAGGAATTCCATTTATAATGAGTTAAGGGTTAAAAGGGGTTAAAAGGAAGTCGTCACCTAATTCAAGGAAAACTAGGAAATCAATTAGCAAATTAAATTAACAATGTGTCTATGGAACCAATAGATTCTAGGTAAGGGTTCAAGTCAATATGAAAGAAAGGGTTACGCATCCTTCAAAATCCACAAATGTTGGTCCCTATTGAATTCATTTTTTTCAAATTGAGAAGGAGGTAACAATAATATGCAAGTATAATATACATGCAATATACACAAGTAATATGATAAAACAATAATACAATAATTAGCCTAAGTTAACCTATCGTCAATAATATACAATAATTAATCGAGAACATAATTCGAATAGCTTTATTGTGAAGCAAACTCCAGGGACCTGTAAAGACATTTAGTAAATGTGTTACTAATGAATGAATACGAATAAATCAAATACTAACTTAAAATTAAAATTTGTCTTATTAACATGAAAGACCTTGGAAATCGACGATAACTTCTTCATTGGTCATTATTAACAAGCAAAATATATACATAAAAAATTCTTTCCGTCTTTTAACATTGGGAAGACCTCGAAAACCGACAGACAGATTTTCTCATTTGCCAATTTTAACAAATAAAACTATTTAATAGAGAACAAAATATCTAAATTTAACCTCAAACAAAATGAATAAACATAATAATAGTAATAATGATAATACTAATAACGATACCAACAAGAGCGGTAACATCAATAACAAGACTACTACTAATAAATTATATAAACTTATGTAAGAAAGAGTAAAACATCAATATAAATGACTTAAATACCCAACCAATAGAATGACTAATGAAATAAAATAAACAATAAACAACCAACCCAAAAATAGAGCTTAAATCCAGTGTTGTGGTGAAACTCTAGTTGGTCCGAAACAAGGATGGGTGCTTTTGGTATTGAGTAGGTTCGCTGGAGAAGAAACGGAGCGGCAATGTGGGTGACCTTTGGCTCGTTGGAGCTCATTTATATTGTAACACCTCGCAACTATAATGAACTAGAAAAGAGAATAAAATCTGAAAAAATTAGTTATTTTGGAAAGTGAGTTTTGGTCATTTTTAAATGACCATAACACCTAACTAAGGATAAGTTAGAAGTAGTTCCAGATATGGTTGGAAATTCCATAGAATAATATTTCAACCACCGTCCAGTTTTCACGATTTATATATCGTATGAGTGAGTTATGCCTTTCGAAAGTTGGGTTGTCGAATTAAGAAAAGTCCAATCCGGATTTGAGAGGGCAAAGTTGTCTTTCCTTATTTAATTAATTAATTCGTTTTAAGGAATAAATTGGGGTTAAAATAAGACTTCATTCAGTTTATTAAAAAAAGAGGAGAGAATTCATGCTAGAGCTTGGAGAAAGGAGAAGAAAAAAAGAAAGAGGCAAGATTCGTCAAGATCGTTCAACTAACTTGAGGATTTTGTCGGGAGTGATCCTTAAAAAGGTATGTGAGTCTTTCATAGCGTTGGGTTCGATAACCTACGTGCTAAGTATGTTTGATTCAGCGTGATTTAATCCTATAATATTGGATCTTGAATTTGAATGTTGTTCTTGAACATGAATTCAAGTTTATTAATCTCTTGAGGTAGAAAGTATTGTTTCTTGATTTCTTTGGGTTAGATCTTTGTATATATGAATTGGATACATAGATCTAAGGTGAATTTGAGAAAATAAATCGAATCACGATGATCTAAGGTAAGGAAAAGAATATGAAAATTCGGTAGGCGTCACCTGGGCAGGGTAAAGCACGATGCACCCCATCTATGCCAGAGGATCTGGTGTAGCATGCCTGCAGTGCACCCAGATGGAGCCTCAGACCGTGGGCCTTGTATGGCGCTCCTAGGACGCGCCTGAATCGACTTTTTTTCCTAGTTACAACCTTGAATCCATAAGTTTAAATTTAAGGAAAGTTAAGAGCCAAGTCTCGAAGGTTTTTAAAGTCCTTTCAAGAAGTCTTTACCAAATGCTTTTGAACTTATTTAAAGACTTAAAGATCAGGTTCAGTAAAGAGAAAAAATAATAAGAAAATATTTCAATTTTCATAAGTCTTTCAAAAATGTTTTAAATTCATTTTAAGACTTAAGTTTGAGTTTGTTCAGAGTATGGTGAAGTCTTTTCTTCAAAACAGTATATGGGAACTAAGTATTCCCAAGGAAGTAGAAAATGTTTCACATTTAAAAAGAAGTGAAACTGAGATTTTCAAAGAGCATTTGGGCTAGTTTTCAGGAAAGAATAATAGTTTTCTAAATGAAGAAAGTAGGAAAACTGAGATTTTCAAGATAACCTTTGAGCTAGTTTTGAGCACTAATCTCAAATCAAAGAAATAAGTATGTTCTAAATAATAAGAGCTAATGTAATGGTATTTTGGGAGTAGTATTGAGCAGCGATATGTGGGAGAGTTCAGATAATTCCTATACCCCATAAACCATGTAGCCACCATGGGTAGAAAAGGCCCATACATCTTAAATGATTCCTTTAGTGCTTTTTAACATAAACTAGTGAAACCATTAGGCAGTTCAGGTCCTATATCGATGGAAAGATGTAGGACGACTCTTGTAGCGTTAGGAAAAATGTTGTATCATCACTATAGCTCTTACGTGATGGTTGTCGGTTAGAGAAACTCCCATATAAGTTAAATGTATGTATATATATACATTAGTTTATTTGTAATTTGACATACATCTCGGAGTTATTTTGATCCTTGTATAGCTTTAGAATTTACAACATGTTTTCAAAATAGTTTTTCTTTATATTGCACTTGAGTTTAAATTGCTTAAACTAAAATGAGTCAGTTATGTTGAGTTGAGTTGAGCTAGGTAAGTTCTTCACTTTCTTTCAGACTCTTTCTAGCCTATGTTGTTTGTACTTATACCAGTTATCCTGCACCGTATTATGATGTAGAGGCAGGTAACTAGGATCGACATTCGGCGTACGATTGATCCAGTGAGAAGCTTAGAGTCAGTTGGTGAGCCTCCTTACATTCTAGAGGACATTTTTTATTATTTGATTTTCTTTTTTAATTGTTAGGGTTATTGGGGGTCATGTCCCAATATCCATCTTTGTTTTAGAGACTTCATAGACAAATAGAGTTAGTTCTTGAGTCTTATCATTTCTATTGTAATCTTTAAGACATGAGTTGTCATTTTGGCAAAGTTATTTCTTTAAGATATCTTTCATGAGTTTTATATATTGTTTAATCTTTCACTAAGTAAATAAGACATGCCAAAGGTTCGCTCGAGGCCAGCAATGGTGTTTGAGTCGCGGCCACATCGAGTATATAGGCTCTGGGCGTGAAAATGCTTGATATCAGAGTACAAAGTTTAAGAGTTCTAGGGATTCTATGAAGTCGTGTATGTAGAGTCCTAGTTATCGGTGTGAAGCGCTCCTAATCTATAATTAGGAGTCTGCAACATTTACGAAATTTCTTGCACATATTTTCATATAAATATTCCTCCACAAGAGCAGCAAGAGGTCCTCTAATTAGAAGGAACATTAAGGACAAGAGGTACCCAATGCACCTGAAGTGCAAACCCAGAGAGAAGTCCCTAATGCTGAATTACGAGTGATAATTAGGATGCTGAGTCAAGCTGTGGCAAATAAGGCTGGTCAGCAATGAGGAGCTCGGCAAGAAGGGTTCGACACTTCAAGGATTCGTGATTTCTTGAGGATGAATCCCCCTAGTTTCACTGGTGCAAGCACTATTGAAGATCCAGAGAACTTCACTAAGTAACTGAAAAAAGTGTTTGGGGTGATGCATGTTGCTGACACTGAGAGAATTGAACTAGTTGCTAACCTTGTTGACACTGAGATAATTGAACTAGCTGCTTACCAACTCAAAGGTATTGCAAGAACATTGTTTGATAAGTGGAAAGATGGTAGAGATAAAGACGCACCACATGCGGGTTGAGCTTGTTTTGAGGCGTCTCTTTTCCCGAGAACCGAAAGAGGCCAAATACATGAGTTCCTCACACTTTATGATTTTCTTAGTTTGCATGTTTATGGGTTGAAGTTCACCCAATTATCTCGTTATGCTCTTAAAATATTAAGGACATGAAGAGTAGGATGAGTTTGTTTGTTGGTAGATTGGGTCGTTCTTCAAGCAAAGAGGGTCGGGCACCAATACTTATTGGGGACATGGACATTTTGAGGTTGATGATATATGTGAAACATATAGCAGAGAAAAAGGTAAGGGAAAGGGAGGAGTTCAAGAACAAGAGAGCTAAGACAGGGGATGAATCCAGGCAGCAGAAGAGGAATGCCAACCGGTCATCATTCCAGCAGAAACAGAAGGGAGCTACTAATGCACCTGCACCTAAGAGCAAGGTTGTGTACAACAATTATATTTTCAGATTTAAACCTACATATTCGTAGGGGGCGTGGCACAAGGGGGTAGTAAGCCTCCTGCATGCGCCAAGCGTGGCAGATATCATTCAGGTACTTGTCGTGATGGCTTCACTAGCTATTTCAAGTGTGGTCAGAATGGGCATTCATGAGAGAGTGTCCAAAGAACAGGTAGGGAAATAGTAATGGGAAAAACAAGGCCCAGTATTTATAGATTGCTCCACCAGACAGGGCTACACCTAGGGGAGCTACTTCTTGTACTGGCGAAGGGATAAGCCGCTTGGATGCGCTCAACAATCAGCAAGAGATTCCCTATATGTTGTCACTGGTATGATTCAACTCTTTGACTTTACTGTTTATGCATTGCTAGACCCAAGAGCGAGTTTATCTTTTGTAACTCCATATGTTGCTATGAACTTTGATATTACTCCTACGCAACTTAGTGGATCATTAAGTGTTTCTTCACCTTTTGGTGAATCCATTCTAGAAGAGAATCTATTGAGATTGTCCTATTTCTTTCAATCAAAAGAGTATCATGGTTGATTTAATTGAGTTAGACATGGTAGACTTTGATGTCATTTTTTTATGGACTTTCTTCATGGCTATTTTTCCTCAATCAATTGTAGAACTCGAATAGTCAACTATCAGTTTCCAAATGAGTTAGTCTTAGAATGTAAAAGCAGTTCAGCAGTGCTTAAGGGTCGTTTAATTTCATACCTTAAGGCTAGGAAGTTAGTTTCTAAGGGGTGTGTTTATCACTTAGTCCGAGTTATGACTCTAGTTTTTAGATACCTCCTATTCAGTTAGTTCCCATAGTAAAAGAGTTCCAAGAAGTCTTTTCAGATGATCTTCTCAGAGTCCCTCTTAAGAGAGATAGAATTCAGTTTAGATCTTCTTCCAGATACTCATCCTATATTTATTCCGCCATATAGAATGACTCTAACAAGGTTGAAGGAACAGTTAAAAGATCTGTTAGATAAGGGTTTCATTGGACCAAGTGTCTCACCTTAGGGAGCTTTTGTCTTATTTGTAAGAAAAAAAGATGGGTCCCTTAGGATGTGTATAGATTACCTTCAACTGAATAAGGTTATCGTCAAGAATAAGTATCCTCTTCCTAAGATTGACGATCTTTTCGACCAGCTTCAGGGTTCTTCTTGCTTCTCGAAAATTGATCTCAGATCATGCTACCATCAACTGAAAGTTAAGGAATGTCATATTCCAAAGACAACTTTCAGAACAAGATATGGGCATTATGAATTTTTTGTCATGTCCTTTGGGTTGACCAATGCGCCTGCAACATTCATTGACCTTATAAATAGAGTCTTCAAACCTTATTTAGATATATCTGTTATCGTCTTCATAAATGACATACTAATCTATTCAAGGAATGAAGATTATCATGCTAGTCATCTCAGAATAGTTCTTCTAACTTTAAAGGATAGAGAGTTATATGTCAAGTTCTCTAAGTATGAGTTTTGGCTTGAGTCTATGACATTCTTGGGTTGCATAGTTTCTGTTGATGGTATAAAAGTGGATACCCAGAAAATTGAGGTAGTACAAAATTAGCCTAGACCCACATCTCCAACTGATATTAGAAATTTCTTAGGTTTGGCTGGCTGTTATAGGAGATTTGTAGAAGTTTTTAATCTTCATTGACAAAATTGACTCAGAAGACAGTTAAGTTTCAACGATATGAGGGTTGTGAGAAGAGTTTTCAGGAGTAGATAATGAGGTTGACTACTACCAGTTTTGACTTTACCAGAAGGTACTCAAAGTTTTGTGGTGTATTGTGATGCATCTAGAGTAGGTTTAGGTTGTGTATTAATGCAGAATGCCAAAGTTATAATAGCTTATACTTCCAGATAGTGGAAGGTTCATGAGAAGAACTAACCAACCCATGACTTAGAGTTGGATATTATGGTGTTCACCTTGAAGATATGGTTTCACCATTTGTATGGCGTTCATGTTGATGTATTCATTGATCACAAGAGCAATATGTGTTCACCCATATAGAGCTTCATCTCAGAACAAGGAGTTGGTTAGAATTTTTCAAGGATTATGACATGAGCATTCTCTATCACACAGGTAAGGCTAATGTAGTTTTTTATATCTTAGGAAGGTTGTTTATCGGCAGTACCGCCCATCTTGAAGAAGAGAAGAAAGAATTAGCAAAAGATGTGCATACACTTGCACGTCTAGGAGCCCGACTCATGCATTCCACAAAAGGAGGGATAGTGGTGACGAATGGGGCTGAATCGTTGTTAATGTTTGAAGTGATAGAAAATCAAGACCATGATCCCTTTTTGCTTTAATTAAAGATAAATGTTCATAAGCAAAGAGTATTAGCTTTTGAACAAGGGGGAGATGGTGTAAAAATATAACAACGTATATTGTGTGTACCTATGATGGATGGACTCCAACAGAGAATCATGGAGGAAGCTCATAGATCAAAATATTCCATTCATCCAGGTTCTGCAAATATGTACTATGATTTGAGAGAAGTATACTAGTGGAATGGTATGAAGAAGTTCATTGTCAATCCAGTGCCTGAATTGCCAACTAGTTAAAGTATAGCACCAATGGTTTGGAGGTTTGACTCAGAATTTTAGAACTTTCGGAGTGTAAATGGGAGATAATTAATATGGATTTCATCACATATTTACCTTGTTCTCGTAGGCAGCATGATTTTATTTGGGTGATTGTCGATAGAATGACCAAATCAGCCCACTTTCTGCTGGTAAAGATTACCCATTCAGCAGAGGATTATTCTAATATGTATATTCAAGATTTGGTATGACTTCATGGAGTTTCGGTCTCAATCATTGTATAAAGATGCAGAATTTACTGCACGGTTCTGGAAATCTTTTCAGAAAGGTTTGGGTTCAAAAGGTGAACTGAAGTACTGTCTTTCATCCTCAAAATGACGGGCAAGCGGATCGTACTATCCAGCCTTAGAGAATATGTTCAGGGCATGCGTGATTGATTTGAAAAGGAATTGGGATGATCACCTGACATCTAATTGAGTTTGCCTTCAACAACATTATCACTTTAGCATCGAAATGACTCCTTATGATGCTCTTTATGGAAGAAGGTGTAGATATCCTAATGGATGGTTTGAAGTTGGTGAAGCAAGGTTTATAGGACCAATATTTAGTTCACCAAGCTATGGAGAAGGTGATTCAAAAGTGGTTGAAAATGGTGCAGAGTCGTCAAAAGTCCTACAATGATGTTAAGATAAAGTTGTGATAGTTTGAAGTAGATGATTGGGTATATATGAAAGTTTCAACCATGAAGGGGGTTATGAGGTTTAGTAAGAAGGGGAAACTCAGTCCCGGTATATTGGACCTTATCGCATAGCCAAGAGAATTAGCAATGTAGTTTATGAGTTGGAGCTACCACAAGAGTTAGCAGCACCTCATCCGGTGTTTTAAAACTCCATGTTGAAGAAGTGCATGGGCGATATATCTTTGATCATACCAAATGAAAATATTGGGATCTAGGATAGTCTATCTCATGAGGAGATTCTGGTGCAAATTCTAGATCACCAATTTTGCAAATTGAGAACAAAAGAGGTAGCACCAGTCAAGGTCCTTTGAAGGAACCAATTTATTGAAGAATCTAGCTGGGAAGCTAAGGAGGACATGAAGAAGTGATATCACATCACTTAAAATTCGGAGAAAAAGCAGACCAAGGTACTAACTTTCTTGTTAGTACACTTTAAGTTATGAGTAAGCATGTTATTGTTGTAATTTCTCGTTTGGTTTTTAAACTTTAAGTTACTACCCTTAGTCTAGTAAGAATAAATTCATTCAAGGATGAATGTTCCCAATGGGAATATAATGTAACACCTCGCAAATAGAAAGAACTAGAGAATTGTTTAAAATCTGAATACATTGGTTTTTTTTTTTTTGGGAAATATAGGGAAATCTGGAAAATTTGTCTAAGTTAGAAAAGTGAGTTTTTTGGTAAATACAAAATGATCATAAATCCTTTATCAGGATGAGTTAGGAGAAGTTCCAGATTTGAATGGAAAGCTCTTAGAATAATATTTATAGCGCCGCCGAGTTTGCACGATCTCGATATCATATGAGTGAGTTATGTCTTTCGGAAGTTGGAATGTAAGATTAACAAAAGTCCAATCTAAATTTGGGAAAGTCAAAGTTGTCTTTTTCTTACCTAATTTAATTAATTCAATTATAAGATTAAATTGGGGTAAAAACTAGACTTTATTCAATTTAGAAAAAAACAGAAGTCACGCTAGAACAAGATTCTCCAAGATTATCGAACTAACTTGAGGATTTAGTCACGTATGATCCCTAAAAAGTTATGTGAGTCTTCCATAATGTTGGGTTTGTTCACCCGCGTGCCACGAATCAGCTTAATTTCATCATAAAATATTGGATCTTGAATGTTGTTCTTGAATTGCTTTCGTTCTTGAACATGAATTGAAGTTTATGAATCTCTTGAGGTAGAAAGTGTTGTTTATTGAGTTCTTGGGTTAAATCCTTGTATATATGAATTGGTTACATAGATATAAGGTGAATTTGAGAAAAGAAATCGCATTAGGACGATTTAAGATAAAAAAACGAGATGAAAATTCGTCAGGTGTCACCTGGGAAAGTTCAGGTGCAGCACGCCCCATCTGTGCCGGAGGGTCTGGGGCGGCGTTCCAACAATGCGCCTAAATGGAGCTTCAGACCAATGGTTCTGGCGCGGCACCCAAATCGGCATTTTTCGCCCAACTTTCGTAGTTCAGTCCGATTAAGCCTTTCTAATGTATTTTAACATTTCTTAGTGATATCAACTGCTATAAATGACTTCTAATCATATATAAATAATCCAGAAACATGAGTTACAACCTTGAATCCGTAATTTCAAATTCAACGAAAGCTTAGAGTCAAGTCTAGAAGGTTTTTAGAGTTCTTTCAAGAAGTCTTTTACAAATGCTTTTAAAATTGTATTAAGACATAAAGATTAGGTTGAGTAAAGAGTAAAGATAAGAAGAATAAGTTCATTTCAAGTTTCATAAGTCATTCAAAAACATTTTTTAAGACTTAATTTTGAGTTCAGTTCAGAGTAAAGTGAAGTCTTTGTCCAAAACAGTATATATGACAACTAAGTATTCCCAAGGAAGTATAAAATGCTTTCACATTTAAAAAGAAAAAGGGAACTGAGATTTCCAAAGAGCCTTCGAGCTAGTTTTCATAAAAGAGTAATAGCTTTCTAAATGAAGCAAGCAGAGAAACTGAGATTCCCAAGATATCCTTTGAGCTAAGTTTTGATCTGCAATCTCAAATCACAGAAGTATGTATGTTTTAAAAACGTAAGAGATAATGTAATGATATTTTGGAAGTAGTATAGAACACCAATATGGGGAAGAGTTCAGATAACTCTTAGCCTCCATAAACCATGTAGCCACCATGAGTAGAAAATAGTCATATTTTTTAGGTGATTCCTGTAGTACTTTTTAGCATAGACTAGTGGATTCATTAGGGAGTTCAGGTGTTGACACCCAATTTTTACCTTATGCAATTCAAGTTACTATCGACCTTCTTCGATTTCAATAATTAGAAATATTGCCTTTGGAAAATCCTAAAAGATATATATTTTAAAATAATTTTTTAATTAGTTTAGGTTAGTATTTATGAGAATTAACTATATAATTTTACATATTGTTTTTTACAATTTTTATCTTTTATATAAATATTTAATAAATAGCCTAAAATAGTGTTTAACATAATTACACATTTATTTCTTTGAATTAGTGAATTTTATAATGTTGTATAATTAGTTCTATATTTTAAGTGATGAATAAGTATTGATAATTATTTTGTCTTGTTTGAATTAAGAAGCTCAAATAATTAATCAATGATTATTCATCTTATTTTAATTCTGGCTATAGTTATTTAACTCAATTTGGCTATATCTAAACTTAATTTGATTAGAATAGAAACTAAAGTGCTCAAATTTTAAATATAATGGTCATTTTTGTAATTCTTGCACGTCTGCATACATATACGTATAATAATGCACACTCTCCTCTCTCTCTTTCGTTTTCTAAATTCACCTTCTAAACAAAAACACACTCCTCTCACTTTTCTTCCCAAAGAAGCAAAAGTCAAGCAAAAAGAAAAAACTAATTTCTTCATCCAAGCAATTTTACTTATGTGAACCCCTCTTTCAAATTCACAGGTTGTAGACTTCGGGTTAGATTTGTTGACTTTGGCTTAGATAAAATCGTACCCAAATCTAGGGTGTGTTTGGTATGAAGGAAAATGTGTTCTATGGAAAATGTGTTCCTAGAAAATGTTTTCCTCGAAAATAAGTAGATTTTGGATTTATTTTCTCATGTTTGGTTGGTGAGTAGAAAATATTTTTCGTAAATGATTTTTAGTATTTGATTTATGAATGAAAAATATTTTTGAGAGACATATTTTATTTTTACTAGACTAGAAAATAATTTATGAAATTGAATATATTTTTTAAAAATAATTTTTACTTGGTGATTTTTATTTGGACGAGGTACTATTTAATTTTTGTTGTATTTTTATTTTTATGATTATATAATAATTGATTCCAATGTTATGAAGTTTGCTCAAAATTTAGGCGTGTTTAATTTTGACACAATAATGTTGAGTTATTTCCTATTTATTCTTTTATACATTATTTTTCATTTTGTACCATGTGTTGTTATCAATTAAGTACCTCTTGTGTTCAATCAAAAATCAATTAAAAGTTTAAAAGAATTATTCTAATAGTCTATTTAGTCAACTTTATTAAAACTTTTATTTCAGAAAAATTAAGACACACAAATTTTTAGTTTTTATTTTCATTGTCCATTTCTCATAACTTGTAAATATACTAATATATATGTATGTGTGTGTGTGTCGAATTTTAATATGAAATAACTTTATGTTTGTTTAACATTTTAGACTTTTATTATGTAAATAGTGTTATAAGTACATATAGTTTAATTGCTAATAATACGCTTAAACTGCCTATTAATAGGCAAAATATTAAAATATATGACTCACTTGAAAAGTTTGTTTTAATAAGGAATGTGGTTATACATCTTTCTTAATATTAAAAAAAAAAAAAACTCAAGGATGCGGTGACGCACCTTGTCCACTTATATATTATTTTTTATTAATTTAAAGTAACACTTAATCATTAGGTGAAATGCGAAGAAGACATTTATGTCTCTAAAGTGTAAACGTCAAGATTGAGAATGCAATTATGCATCCAGTTTAAGACTAATAAAAATTCAACAACAAAAATATGTGTGAAACTGTAGCATATAAAATATATCCAAAAAAAAATTAAAAGAAATTTAAGTCAGTAAAAGTGACCGTACTAGAACCATGGGACTTGAGGGAAACCTAATATCATCCCCTCGCTCAACAGAATTCCTTCCCAAGTTTTTGATTCGCAAACCAAACAAATATTCATTTTCTTTTGATTAGGGATTAAACAACAAGGTGACTTGGAACACTATATATAACTCAATTACAAGTGACGATTCTGAAAAGATAAAATAATCTCAAATCAATTCCATCATTTAAATTGGAAAACCCCTACTGCCGAAGCTCGAAAAAGAGGTGTGACAATATGGATTAATTTGAAGGATCGATGTGACCACCTAAAACTTACGGTGTTACCAAAAGCTAGATATGAGTGGATAAACCTTCAATTTCAAGATTTTCAACTCTAACTAAGCATAATTCTGCTATTCATACAGTAAGTTCCATATTAATATTATGTGGAGATACTATCACTGATAATGATGTACTTGAGAAATTTTTTTCTATTTTTCACTCTTCAAATATGTTATCACAAGAACAATACTATGAAAAGGGTTTTAAAAATATTCTAAATTAATTGCATGCATAGCTAAGCAGAATAATACTTTATTGATGAAAAATCATGAAGCTCGTCTACTTGTATTGCTCTATTCACTGAAGCAAATGTTGTAGCAGCACATAATCAGTGTGAATCAAGACAAAATAATTATCCTGATCATGAATGTGAATGAGGACGTGATATAGAATGAAATAATTATCGGCATTATGGTAGAATCAATATTTGTCATCGATATGATATGAAAGCTCATTGGGCACGTGAATGTAGTACCACTGATCATTTTGTGAAACTTTATCAACCGCCTCTCAAAAGAAAAGATAATAATATGGCGATACACTTGTCTTTTCAGATATATGAGGATGAAGCAAGTCCCTCAAATAAATGTGATAATATTGAGGCAAATCATACATATAAAGATGATGACTTTGAAGCCTCTCAAACATTACTCATTTCAAAGATGAATTTTTTATGAAAGTATTGATTGAAGAACTGATGATCTAAGCGAGGATAAATTTATAAGAATAATTATTGTTTTTCGATTATGTTTGCAATTATTTTATTCTTCCTAAATGCTTCTTTTGTATTATGTCGTACTAATTTCTATATTTCAGTACGATTGCATAAAGTTGTTGATTTTAATTTATACAATTTTATATTGTAATTTTATTTTTATGAAGAATATGAAATTTTTTCAATCATTAGTTAGATTCAAAGTCAAGCATGATGATATATGCCTTTTAAATAGTCTAACAACACACACTATTATAAGAGACATTAGAACAGTACTTAATAACTAAGACACTTCAAAATATAGGGCAAGAAATATTAGAACAATTAATAACTAAGAAACCTAAAATATATGGAAAAATTATATATCTTTTAATTTTTTTAAAAATGACAAGAAATATTAGAACTATTAATAACTAAAGAACATAAAATATATGTAAGTAGTATTTTGTCTTACTAATTTCTAAATTTTAGTACGATTTCATAAAGTTTTTGTTTTTTCACATTCTTATATTGTATTTTTTATTTTTATGAAGAATATAGAAATTCCCCAGTCAACAAATAACAACTAATAACTAAGAAACCTTAAAATATATGACAAAAAATTTATATCTTATATTTTTTGTAAAAATAATGGCAAATGATATTAGAACTATGAATAACTAAAGAACATAAAATTTATGGTAAGTACTGTTAAGAAAAATAAAAAATTAAGGAGTGCTAAAATATATGGCAAGAGAAATAGAAAAATTATATGCTAAGAGTATTAGAAAACTCAATAATTAAGTAATCCTAAAATATATAGTAAGAAGTATTTAAAAAAATTAATAATTAAATAGTTTTAAAATATATGACACGAAGTATTAATAAAATTAATACATAAATAGCCCTAAAACATATGATAAGAAGTTTTAAAAATTCTTAATAATTAAGGAGTCCTAAAATAGATGATAAGAATTATTAGGAGAACTTATACTTAAGAAATTAAGTAGTGTTGAAATATAGAGATAAATAAAATAAAAATGAATCTAAAAATCCAACATTTTGATAGAAAGGAGTTGTCAAAATGTTTTTAATTTCATAATTGGGAAGTAAAAAAGCAAATTTTGATAGAGAGGAGTTCTCAAAATGTTTTTAATTTCATAATTGGAAAGTAAAAAAGGAACATCCATTTAGGAATGGTTGGTGATAAAATCATATAGTAGAACACGAAAAAAGAAATCTATAACATTATATGCTAAAAGCATTTGCATGTAAAAAACTCAAACTCTATACCAATGTATGTTAGAAGAATTTGCATTTGCATGTTAGAATTGCCTATAACTTCTACCATACCAATAGCAAAAAATCCTATGAGTAATTTTCGCATCTGCCGGTAAATCATTCTCTCCTCCCCTGGTTTTCGTTTGCTTCAATAATTTTTCGTCTGCTTCACCACCTCACTGTAATTTTTTGATTTTTCTTTTCTTTTGAGTTTGTGAGAAAACAAAACTGCCCTCACTATTAGTCCGTCGTAACAAATCTCGAATTCTTGGCCCAAATCCAGTTGATTTACTCTTGTTGCGTTTTCCTGGTGATGACTGGCTTATCTTCAGCTTCCTCATACAGTAACTTACGCTAGGTATCGTCACCTTCAATCATTCATTTTTTTATATACAATTTCTTTAGTGAAATTGATTTATCAACGTCATTTCAAATCTGAATCGCTTAGCAACATATCCCAATTGAAAAGAGGGAAATTTGGTTGCTCAAATATAATCGGAGTGTCATAGATGAATTTCGCAATTGAGTTATTTGAATTCTCAAAGACTAATGAGAATACAAAAAATCTTCTTTGCCGTCATCCAAGTTATGGTTCTCCTCCACCTGAAATTCATCGGAGATTTTTGCAGCTATATCCGATACAAGTCCAAAATGGTTAAAACTTAGGCATATATTTTCATCTTCTCCAACATCTTTCATATTAGTTTTGAGTGAAATAGAATTGTTTGTTTTGGTTCTCATCTGTTGTTGCTAGGTTCTACTTATAGGGGTTGGCCAAGTCTACTTTCCTTGATGGAAGAGCGCTCACAACATTAAATACATGATTCTAGACCTTATGGAGTCTTAGAGAGTGTTTGTATTGGATTAAAAAGTTGATCAAATTTATTTTTGAATAATTTTAAAGTTTTAAAGTTTTTAATAAATATAAAAAATAATTGAGATAAAATAAAAATAACTTAAAATAAGTTCAAAAGTGTTTGGTAAGGTAAATAACAAAAAATAATTCATCTATTTTAATTAATCAACAAATTTGATGTAATATGATTGGTATAAAGGAGTCCAAAAAATATATAGTAAGAGATAGATATATGACAAGAAATACTACAATAATTAATCGTTAAGTATCATTAAAAATATATGGAAACAAATATTAGAATTCTAATTATTATTTAAGTAGCATTAAACATATATGCTAAAAAAATATAAGAATAATTAATAAACAAGGAGCCTTAAAAATATATGACAAGAAATATTAGAAAAACTAATAACTAATAAATTTTAGTGCCCGTGTATGCGCGCATACACGTGTGTTCGTGTGTGTGCATGCGTGCGTGTGCGTGTGTGTCTAGGGTCCATTACCATGGATAGCTCACATCTTCAAGGATGTGTTTTTCGTATAAAAGGGGCAATACCCTTTGCACACAAAAAATAGTAAAGAAGACTATTTTATTTCTTTGTTTTATACTACTATTATATATTCTCTGCATATTCAAGTCACTTTCTCCCTTTCTTCTATTCTTCATTTTCTCCTTTTTTTTATTTAACAAATATTTTATAACATATTATCAGAATAAAACTTATTATTTCAGGTATATTAAACACATCATTATCCTTGTATATAAGTGATCAAGAAAATGGCTATCACAATATCAATCAATTGTACCAAAAGTAAAGTAAATTGTACAAGAAATTGGGGCCAATTTTGTTCCTTCATATTCTTTCTCAATCACGTGTATGGATTTAATTTCATCATCTTTCTTTTCTTTTTGTCACGTACTATATCTTTGTCTTTGTGACAGATATTTTCCATCCAAAACACAATTTCATCTTTTCTACTTCTCTCAAGGCTTCTCTCTTTTATCTCACTATGTTAAATGTTTTCTATGTAAAATTGATGTATTTCATCATTTCAAATTGGTCAGATAGCTCTTGATCATTTTCTTTGTACAAGTTAGACTTTTCCATTTTAATTAGTTGATTTTTACACCAATTTGATGTGTATATATTTTCTACAATAGTAGAAACATGAGTTCAATTGGTTTCAACATGTCAGTTTTCTGTCAAATTTCAATTTATAGAGGGTAGTTTAGTCATTGCAATTAGTTGCCCCTATTCTCAGTATTGCTCCACCTGCATTTTGTGCCACCGCATTATTACATATGACTTTCATTCACCTCTTATCATCTTTGTTCTTCCTCTTTCTTGGCAATAGAATTTCAAGTGTCTCTCCTCATATTTGTTTTCTCAAAGTGTTTCTGCAATTCCCTGATATTTTGTAATTTCTATTTTCTGTTGGCTTTCAATTCTCCATTCCTCTTTTCCTCTTTCTGCATTTGAACCAATTCCTATGGGATCTGTTGTTGTAATAAGCAAAGGGAAAAAAGAAGATATAAGAATACTTTTGTTCTTCTTAGCGAAATTTGATGCTCAATTTTGGAAAATGAAGTGAACTAACTTGAATTTTTAAATCTATATTTTCTTTTGATTGTTCATAAATATTTTTTCTCTATAACTTTTCATCTTCGAGCCTATTTTTCTCTTCGTTATCTTAGAAGAGTTAGCTTCGTCCCGTTGGGGATCATGAAAAAACTAACAACCTATCTTCTATTCCGTATTATGAGATATAGGCAATGAAATGGAAATTGCAACGCACTATTCGGTCTATTTCTAATCTATTCCTCTTCCGAGATGAGAAGTCCTAATGCAGAAGTCATCTATTGAGATAGTCAACACATATGTTTACAACTTGGGACCATGTCCAGACCATGCCAATAAAAAATAAAAGGAGCTCGTTTTTGAGTACTAGAGCATTTTATTTCATAAAAAACTCTTTTAAGACTTTTAATGGGTATTTTGAAATATTCATAACTACAATTATAAAACTAAAAGGACAGTTTAAATAAATATTTTAGTTTGTGATTAAAGAAATTAATATTACAATTAGTGTGACCCACCTTCACTATTTTTATATTAAGCAGATATAACAATTATTGTAGTATAAAAATCCGTAGAAGAAAGAAAGAGGAAGTAGGCGCTTGGCGTCAACAAAACGACAACCTTCAGGTTAGAGTCGACGAGCTTTAATATTATGCTATGCATATTAAATGGTGACAGGAATGCATATTATTATATTGTAATGATGAATGCATGTAATTTCAACCAATGGTGAATAACTTAGTGCTATTTAGTTATGGCAGAATGTAATAAAATAATAATAAAAAGAAAGTTGAAAGACTAATTGTTAGCTAATAATAAAAAATCATCATATATGTTATGAAACTATATGAAATTAGAAGATGAATAAAGTAGAGAGAAGAGAAAAGATTCCTTGTTCATCTTGAAGTATATACATGATTCATTGATTTTTCACAAATCTTGTTTACAATGAAGGAAAACTCTTTATTTATAGGAAAAACCTTACGTGGTCTCCAAGTAGGATTTGTAATCATATCCTACAAGGACTAAACATAATTAGACATTCACTATAATACAAATTATTTATAACATTCCCCCTTGAATGTCGTTAGATTATGTGCCTCATTAAAACCTTACTAGATTAAACCCAATGGTAAAAAAATCTAGTGAAGGAAAAAGAGTACACATATCTAATAATACGCATTATGGATGCCTCATTAAAAACCTTACAAGGAAAACCTAGTGGGACAAAACCTTGTGAGGAAAAAAGAGTACATCGCGTATTAACCCCCCCCCCCATGGGAACATCAATTAAGAGACTAGAATCTTCGTTATCCAAGCTTGTGCATGTAACGACCTGTTTAGTCGTTTTGAGCAGTAGAGTTTATTCTGGTAATAACTGTCAGGGTCGACGGATCACACGACGGACCGTCATGGGCACGACCGTCGAGGGGGTCTCGTTCCAAAACACTTAGATTCTGAAAATTTGGGTACTGAGATCGACTCTCT
>NC_028648.1:62026893-62030549 GCF_001406875.1 Solanum pennellii
TCTTAGATTTAGTAATTTGAGGATAGATGTTCTTGTGGTGATGACTTCCAGATTTTGGGAATAATAAGTATTAAATTTTAGAAGTTATTTATTGGTTATATTAATGAGTTTTAAGTCTTCCGCATTATATTCTGTTTATTATGGTTGAAATATTGGTAAGAAATTGGGATTAGATTGGTTGGTTCGCTCACATAGGAGAATAAATGTGGGTGCCACTCGCGGCTCGTTTTTGGGTCGTGACAGTGCACCATCTTCTTGAAAGTTGTAGTTGGTAGAGATTTGGTGAATAAATCAACAATAATATTACTTGAACAGACCTCTTGCATGTTGATATCACCATTCTTGGGAGCTTATGAGTGTAGAAAAATTTTGACGAAATATGCTTTCTTCTATCTGCTTTTATAAATCTTCCCTTCGGGATCAAAGATTTCTGCAAGTTCCTTACTTCAACTTCTTTAAGCAAATAATCTATTGCCAAGAGTTTCAATTCTAGTCATCAACTTGCATAATAATACTTGTATATGCTCTATGCATTTTAAATCTATTTTATCCTTATGAGGATGATAAACAAGTTTTCCAAAAACTTGTATATGCTTTAGATTTTGAACCCATTGGATATTTTCATATCAATTTTGTCAAGTAACAACATTCAATATTAGATGTATGACATCTTCTAGTGCCTAGATTTCAAGTTAAATAAGTTTTACGCTTACCAAGATGCATCATTCCACTTTTCACTTGATAATTATTTCTACACAAGCATACTTTAATAAATGTAAAATTCATATCCTCATAATCTTTTATATTATTGTGCGCCATTGTATTAAAGATATCATCAACGACATACCATTTTGTATCGATTCACAATATGAAAAAACTTATTGAGATCTCATCACTTCATTATTTTTAGGTAGCTACCCCTCTCATGAGGTTTTCATAAAGTGTTATGTCGTAGGCTCTCCAAGAGCACATTGTCTCATTATTATGATTATTTTGATTCTTTGATCCTCTCCCTTTTTCAAAGATTATTTTATTTAGAATTGATTAGTCTATCATGCTTCATGCATGTCGTAGACTCTATCTTTAAGGTACATTCAATAGGAGTATTTACAACTTTTGTGTTGCTTCTAATCTCCCCCTTATGTTAGACAAACTAACATATATCTTATTCTTTGGAGAATCTATCCTTGTGCATCAATGTATATTCATTGATTATATACCACATACAAAATAATCAGATGAAAAATATTTGGTCCCCGACCATAAATCAATAGAAAGAAAATTTGATCATAATTTATCATTCTGATGCGTACAATTACTTTTGTATGCAATATCGCATTTTATATCATCATATGAAGCTTTATTTTCATAAACATTGATTTTACTATTTGAGACATTTAGTGTCACATCATCTTGAGTATTTATCAATATTATCAAGATAAACTGTCTTGATGACATATTCTGAAATTTTGCTCTTAACTCAATTATTTTTGCACAAACAATTTTGTGAATGTCAAACTACTGGTTGACAACAAACGCACATGTGATTATCTGATAGATGCATCGTTTTATCATGTCACATGATAGGTGAACGGACTCATATTCACCTTTTATACTTTTCAGAATGTAGAGATTTAATCGCAACATTAGTTGATCCAATCAACTTGTCATGAGAACAAACAACAAAAGAATTCTTGAAGAATCTTCTAGTGTTTCAATGTATGTCCATTATTCAGTATGCATATCTTTGGGATGACCAAATTATTCATGACAACTAAAATAATTATTAGTACTCGTAAACTCCAAGTTTACTACGCCATGTGCCTTCTGCTTTAGTAATTTTTTAATTTATTATTATGAGTAAATTTCAATTTTATTACTCCAAGAGTAATTTTCAAATTTATTGCTTCTCAATTACTTTACCCTTTAGGTGAGTCGTGATCCCATCATTGAATGAACTAATCTGAAGAAAATTGTGCATGTAGCATATCATTTTTGCCAACATTTTTGCAAACATCAAGTTGCGAGAAAATAATAGGTACACATGCGATCATACAGAAGAAACATTTATTAGGACCATTAAATATCTAAACAATTCACTAAGTAGATGACTAGGTCCACAAAAATCTGTATGCATTCCTAGAACGCAGAGAATTCAATCTCAACTTTCGTTTATGATGGTCTCACAATTAACTTGTCTTTTTAACAAGCAGTACAAGAAAATTCACGTCTAGCATGGTGGCTTATCACCTCATTTTTTCTAAAGAATGGATCTGTATTTTTACCATTTATCAAATGCTCTCATTCTTCATTAATGAAGCACAATCAACTAAGTACATCAAATTTTGATAACTTAGTACCTCATTCCATATTCATGTGTATCATTTAATCAATTGTCTTCTTTTAGACATATTATGCACTACTACCACATTCACTTCAGGAATGGAGTAAATTCAGTAAATTTCACGACTTCTCATCAAAAACAAATTAGTTTTTCTTTAGTCATTTATTATCATCAATATGGTGCATTAAGACTCAAATTCAATGTCTTATCCATATAAAAGTGTCTTAGACCATAAATAGATGAAACTTGAACCCAATATCTTCTCATCATGGAGCATCAGGACTTTAACCCAATGTCTTACCCTCTTGGTGCAATTGGACGTAAATCCATCGTCTTACCTACAATGAGGCTCAACCTCAAGGCTTCAAAATAATTGTAATTTTATCACTTTTGATGATCATTAATATGATCGTACATTATGATTACACGGAAAATTGAGATTACTGATTTATTATAATCAACATTAGTAGTTGATAAATATAGCTTAATAGATCACATACCTCATATAAAGGTTGAAAACATACCTTTCACTAAATTTTGCTTATTTAATTATTAAAATAAAATAAGGAATTCTCTTTCCAGTAGATTAAAATTAAATATATAGAAAGTCGACAAGTCTCTAAAAATACTTACTTTAGATGGTACCTTTAGATCTGTTACATAAATAATTATAACATAAGGATAAATCATACCTTGAAGATATAAGAACCTTATTGCATAACTTATAAAAGATTTCTTTTACACTTTTCCCGTCTTCTTCATCATTCTTTAAGAATAGAACAATCGTGCTAATCACGTGTTATGAAACTATATGAAATTAGAAGACGAATAAAGTAGAGAAAATAGAAAAGATATTCATCTTGAAGTATATTCATGATTCATTGATCTTTTACGAATCTTGTTTACAATGAAGGAAAATAAATTATTTATAGGAAAAGTCTTACTTGGTCTCCAAGTAGGATCGTAATCATATCCTACAAGGACTCCACATAATTAGACATTTACTATAATACAAATAGTTTATTGTTATAAAATCTAAGCTCATAAGAATATAATCATAAATAGAAGAAGACAAGAGAAGTAGATGTAGGAGAAATTTCTTCTTATTCAAAAATGTATTATACAAAAGGTGAATGATATCTCTATTTATAGAGTTGAGATATCACCCAAAGGCCACCATCATAAATGCCCAATTAGTAGGTACATAGTTATCCAAATGGTTCTTATCACCTTGAAAACATGTATACATGAATACAATTAAGTCTTGAGTATATCTAAAGGACAATCCACACAATTCAATGGATTTATAACA
>NC_028648.1:62031472-62048013 GCF_001406875.1 Solanum pennellii
CCAGTGGGAAAAAACCTCGGTCAAGGGAAAAAGAGTGCAACGCGTATTATACTCCCCCTGATTAAAACATCACTTAATTTCTTGTGATGATGTCTCCAATCTTCGTACATTGGGGTTGGTATATTCTTTTTCAAAGAAAAGCCACACATTTCTTGAATATGGTGTGTCATTTATCTCAACTAGACGCACTTTCGACTTGCTTCATGGAGGACTTTTATTTCTGCATAGCAACATTTGCTTCATTGATCGCCAGGATATTATTGTGTCTCCACATGAAAACAAATAGCGTGTTTGAGATCGTGCTTTATGCGGATCAGATAAGTATTTTGCATCTGCATAAACAACCAATTTTGTCTTGAATTCCTCGGAATAAAATAAACCCATAATTATGGTCCTTCGAGGATATTCAATCATGTGCTAAACACCATTTCAATGTCCTTTAATTGGGGAGAAACTGAATCTTGCCAGTAAATTTACTGCAAAACAAATATCTGGTCAAATATTGTTAGTAAGATGCACTAGTGCCCTGATTGCACCAAGATATAGAGTTTTATCATCAAGAAACTCTTCATCCTTCTTTTGAGATCAAACTGAATCATCATTTATGTCAAGTGATCTCATAATCATTGGGGTACTCAATGAATGCGATTTATCCATATAAAATTGCATCAAAACTTTTCAGTGTATGTGCACCGTTAGACAAATATTTCATTTGTCAAATTATCAATCTGTAGGTCAAGACAAAATTTTGACTTACCAAGACCTTTTCATAAAAATACAAGGATAATTAAGGTCATTCTTTTGTACCCTTTTCTTCCTTGACTATTTCAATCCATATAAGGATTCTTGAAGCTTTATTGAAAAAGTTTCTTTCAAACTCTTATATGCTTCAGACACCTCGATTGTTTCAAGGATTTTCATATAACCTTCATTGTCTAGCTAGACATTACAATTATTCATTACATGCATTCAAGTTTTCATATGTTGCCAGATCAAAACAAACCTCATTGCATCCACCAAAGGAGAAAACATCTCCAATAATGTCAGGATTTTTGCGATAAACCTTTATGCCCCAAGGCACAAACCGTATTTGATATCTTACGGTTATACTATCGCATAATAATTTATTTGTACCCCACTGACATTATACCTTGATTTATGGACTACTAGTCCAAAATGTCACTTTTCTAAGTGAAACAAAATATACTTGAATTATGTATTTTACTTGGCCAACCATTTATCTGTCCACACTATATGACAGATTTGAATTCAAGATCCTCGTCACAATTTATATCATTGAGCGCTACCTCATATCAAAGATACCGTCGACGGTTATTTGATATCGATTCCAACAAGACATAACTTATCGAGATCTCTTCATTTTTCATTATTTCAGGTACCTGAACCTTTTTCAAGATTTTATGAAGTGTTATGTCAATGTGCTCTTTTATAGCACTTGCCTCATTATCATGACCATATTGATCATTTGCTCCTTCCTTCTTCAAGGAATTTTATATTTGGAATCGATTGGTCTATTACGCTTCCGGCGTATCATAGACTCTGTCCTTCAAGGACTTCACATTGGAGCATTTGCAGCTGAATTATATCATAGGGTCAGTGCATTCATCTGGCAACTGATTTGCAACATTATGCAACTGAATTATCCCTTGAACTTTAAGTTCACATATTTATTTAACGAGGATCTAGATAATTCATAATTAACCTCACACATAATTTTCAGCTGTCAATCATCTCTCCCCCTAATGTTAGAAAATCTAACATTCATTCCAACCTTATTTGGAAGTTCATCTTTGTGCGTGGTGGAGCAATTAAAATCATAACCGCACATTCAACATTTTAGATGAAAATTATATGGTTCCTGACCCTGAACCAATTTTAATGGGGAAACCTTGTTGGTTTGATGCATACATGTGTTGCTACATGTTAAATAAAATTATCTCATACCAAATCTTATTTGGGAGTTTTGTTCTCATAACCATGATTTAGCTATAATTGGAGGCATACAATTTCTGCTAAATCAACCAGCATTATCAATATAATTTCATAGTTTGGAACTGTGCTCTTAATTTTAACAATTCGAGCAAACAACCTTACAAAAACCAATTTGTAAGTTGACAACAAAATACATGTGACCATCGCATAGATGCATCAATCATATAGTTGCAAATGATCCACATGACAGGTGAACGGGCCCATATTCACCCTTTTATATGTTCCCAAAATTTTAGGGGATTACAATCCCAACCTTAGCTGGTACAATGATCATTTTATCAAGAGAACAAGCAACACAAGAGAATTCTTGAAGAATCTTTATTTCTTCATCATATAAATCACCTGAATTCTCAATCACGTTTGCATCACATTTAATCGGAATGGTCAACCAGTCATGCCAACTGATCTTTATTTTAGTACACTTATAATTTACTTTTACATGTGATTTCATCAGCATGTACATGTTTGTATGGAACAAACAAGAGGAAAAGTGGGGTAATCTTTTACATAAATATTTATAACCCTCTTCGGTTGTAGTGATTTATAGTCTCAATATTTATTTTCAATTCATCCGAAACTTAAAAAGTTTCTTTTGAGACTTACTACAACCCCAATATTATTCCTCTGATAATAGCACAACTCGTTAGAGCTTGCAATTAATTTTGTGTACTATCACATATTGCATGACACCATCCCTATGGTGAGCATCTCCTTCAAGGAGGAAATTATATTATTATTGTCATGGTCAAAATCATTACGAGCAAGACGTCTTTCTTGCTTTACTTTTGTTGTACCATAGGTACACAACCAATGACAAATTTGTATTGCCACACAATAATGACCACAACCCTTATAGGCAAGAACTATTTCTTTCTTTTGCCCTTTCGGTAGTTCATACCATAGTGACGTATAAAACGTACAATACAATTAGCCATTTCTGCCAAATAAAATTTATTTCCTCTCAAATCTCCCGTAGAGATGAGAAGTGACATATATCATTTTTTCTCAAACCTTCCATAGAGGTGAGTTGTGGCATATATCCAACCCATAATGATTTTATCACATCTGGACCCATTCTCTTATAGAATGGTCGAGCATTCACGATACTCATCACAAGTCACATTCTCTTCAAGGAATGGACTAATTATTTATATGTACTTCATAAATTTGCATTATAAGCACATTGTCATGGCTTTAAAATTCATCATATTTCCATGACACACCTCAACATCACTTTGAAAGATCAAGTGTACCATCACTTTATCTTCTTGTATCATGATAGAGGATTTATAAACTTGTCAAATTATTGGGTTGACAACATTCACAAGTCTAATGACCTTTCATACCATTTTGATAATAAAAATTGCCTTCACATTTTGAAGGACTATTTGAAGAACTCATAGTGTTCTTCCTTTTATCATTACCACAATGATGACTATTATAATTCTGTCCCTCCACGCTCTTATTCATATCATTAATTATTTGTCATCTTTCAGACTAATCATTCACTGCTACCACATTCATATGATTGAATGGAGCAAGTCAACAGGCGGATTTCAGAGTTATCACATGTTGCTACCACATTCTTTTCAAGGAATGGAGCAAATTCAATATGATGAATTTCAAGACATTTCATCAAAAATATATTATTTTTCTTAGTCATCATTTTATCATCGCTATGGTGCATTGGCTCAAACTCAATGTCTTACCCATATAAGGCGTGTTACGCCATAATTCTATGGGACTTGAACCCAATCACGGTGCATCAAAACTCTAATTGATGTCTTACCCTTTTGGTGCGATAGAACTTGAATCTATCGTCTTATCCTCAAATATTTTTCATTATGGTGCATCCGGACTTTAACCTGATGTCTTACCCTTTTGGTGCGATGAAACTTGAATCCATCGTCTTACCCTTAACCAACGGTATAATAAACCGAAGTACAACATGATTTATTCTTTGAGTCTTTCAAAACAATCAAAATAATATTCAAACTCATGCTATTAAAATTTTATACCTTCTTCCATTTAAGAAGTTTTGTATAGCATGTCATATTCAACCAATAGTAGTATATGTCTTCGGTTCCTGATAATTGTTAGTGACTGAATACTATTTTATTCTAAATCATAAAATATTTTAGAAAATACATACATGATTTTATGCATATAATACTTTGATCTTCATAACGATATCAATCAAAATATGAGCCAAAGAAAAACAAGAACTCACTCTCAATTGGATAGAGTCTCGTGCTGATAACGTGTTATAAAATCTAAGCTCATAAGAATATAATCATAAATAGAAGAAGACAAGAGAAGTAGATGTAGGAGAAATTTCTTCTTATTCAAAAATGTATTATACAAAAGGTGAATGATATCTCTATTTATAGAGTTGAGATATCACCCAAAGGCCACCATCATAAATGCCCAATTAGTAGGTACATAGTTATCCAAATGGTTCTTATCACCTTGAAAACATGTATACATGAATACAATTAAGTCTTGAGTATATCTAAAGGACAATCCACACAATTCAATGGATTTATAACATTTATAACAATATATAATTTATATAATATTAGTAGTGTATTTTTTTAATGGAGGAATAATGATGTTATTGAAGCCATTGAGTTTGTGCATTACGCCACATAAGAATCAGTTACTGTTTAGGTTTCATGAAGTATCGCCACTGATTTCGTAATCAGCGACTTCACAATTTCAATGTTTATCATTATTTTTTTTAGTTAACACATTATAATTTAAGTTTGAATTTATTGAGATAGTTAATTAAATATTAGGGTATAATATTATATATATGAATTTCATTAGAGTCATATTATTTGGAGTAGTTAAGACTTAACTCTACATTTGAAGTTTAAGAAATAAGAGACTTGACCTATTAATTGACCTGAAGAGTTGAAAATATTGGTTACAAATTTGAGTGGGTCATTGAGTTAACACTGTATAGTAATATGAGTGTCTACAGACTCATTTGCTTATAAATATTTATACATGATAGATTGGAAAACTGTTTGAAGGCATTGAGGAAAAGAAAAGGTTTCAGGAATTAGCTTGCTTGACTTCGGTTATTTGGTGGAGGTAGGTTATAATTTATTTGTTGGGTTTAGCAGAGTGTGAATGAGAAAAGAAAAGAGAGAATATGAAAAGTGAGGGAACCAATTTGGAGGGAAAATGAAAGGGAAATTGTTGTCCTTATATTGGGAAACACTTCCTTTCCTTCTTAAAGAGCTAAGAAGAGGGTGCCTCCTCGCACTGTCGTCGCTCTGCCTCGGCTTCGGCTTTGGATTCGGATACGGATTTGGCAAATGATGTGATTGATTGATAAATTTATTTATTGATTTTTGTGAATCAAATAAATCATGTTAATCTTATCTCTTATAAAATAATTCTCATGATGTTAGTTAAGTAGTTAATTAACATACTTAATTCGCGTGTAACGCTAACATTCTGAAAAATCATTATTCTTTCTGAAAAGTCATTACTTTTCAAAAATTTGTTACTTTCCCAATAGACATATTTTCTGAAAAGTTGATATTTTTTTCCAAAAAACACAACTTTCTGGATAAACGGGTCTGAACAGACTTCTCTGAACAGACATGTTTCTTGCTGAAAATGGCTATAAAAGGAAGTCATTTTTCGTTTTTTCAAACACAAAAATTTTTCCTTCTCTGCATATATTTTCTCTCAAAATCAAAGTGTCGATCGACTTAGTCTATGTGACTTGTTGTTGTTCTTAAGTTTGCTGGAGTTAAAGAAATTTGAGATACCGCTATTTCTTTAACAGGATTAATCTATTTTATCTTGGGAGAAATTGATCCACAACCTCGGATACAGTGAAGGATTAAATTTCTTAAGGACACACAATAGTCTCTGTGGACTCAGATTATTTTGTTTTTTGTCTACTTAATCTTATTTTTGTTTCTGTTTTGCTAACCTTATTAGTACAGGTCATTAACAAGCTTAGGAAATTTAATAAGTTTCTGTATTTGAGGTTTCTAAAACCTTTATGTTTTATACTCTGTTGAATATTTAAAATTCATTCGTTTAACGATTAAAAGAACTTAAAAACTTAATCGTTAAATCAGAATAGTCTGTGTAAGAATTATTCTTACTGTTAGTATTTCAAATAATAAAATTATCTACCATTTCTGACAGAAAAAAATGACTTATTCAAGTCAAGTGAATGCTGGAACAGTGAGTGTTGCAACAATAAATGCTGCAACAACATCGGTTGCACAGAATCGTTCAACTGCTGCCTTAGCGCCCGTTAAGAAACCTGCAAAGTTTTCTAGAGTAGACTTCAAGAGATGGCAGCAAAAGATGTTCTTCTATCTCGCTACGTTTTGTCTTCAGAGGTTAATTAATGAAAATGTTCCTGTTATGTCGGATGATACTCCACCAGAAGAATGATTCTTGGTAAAAGAAGCATGGACACACTCTTTTTTTTTGTGTAAAAATTATATTCTGAGTGGGCTGCAAGGTGATCTGTACAATGTGTACAACAATGCCATAATGAAGAAGTTCATTGTAACAAAGTTATGAACTCTATGATAATAGAGAGTAACACCGTCGTCACCCAAGTTCAAGAAATGTAGGTCATAATCCATGATCTCCTTGCTAAAGGTATAAATTTATTTAATGTTTATGTTAGAAATGTTAAGTTTTTCCTTAATAATCACATAATATTTAATGTAGGATTGATTTTGAATGATGTCTTTCAGGTGACTGCTATTATTGAGAAGTTACCTCCGTTGTGGAAGCACTTCAAAAGCTACTTGAAACATAAACGCAAGGAGATGCCTGTTGAAGATCTCATAGTAAGGTTGAGAATCAAAGATTATAATAAGGCTGCAGAAAAGAGGTCATGTGGTGATTCAGCAATATCTGGAGTAAATATTGTTGAAGAAGATCCCACAAAATTGAAGAAAAGAAAGAAAGCATCTGGTCCAAAAGCAATCCTCCTAAGAAGAAATTCAATGGAAGTTGTTTCAATTGTGGTTAACGTGATCATAGGTCTACTGAATGTCGGGGTCCTAAGAAGGACAAGAAAAATAAGTATCAAGCAAACTTGGCTGAATCCAAAGGAGAATAGACGATCTCTGAGCAATGCTTTCAGAATGTAACTTGGTTGGAAATCTTAGAAAATTGTGGATAGATTCTGTTGTCTCATGCCATGTTTGTTGCCAACACAAAATTATTTTCATCATAAAGTCCAACACCTACGGATGAGATGTTATTTATGGAAAACTCTGTTGTTGCAAAGGTGGAAGAAACTGGCAAGGTCCTATTAAAGATGATATCAGGCAAGGTGGTGACTTTGAACAAAGTCTCCTATATTCCAAAATTGAGAAAGAATCTAGTTTCAATTGTAGTTCTAACTAAGAATGGATTCAAATGTGTATTTGTTTTTGATAAAGTAGTACTAAGTAAGAATGATATGTATGTAGGAAAAGGCTACCTTAGTGATAGCCTTTTCAAACTCAATGTAATTTCAGTTGATATGAATAAAGATTTACTTGCTTGAGTCTAAATGTTTATGGCATGAATGTTTGGGACACATTAATTAAAAAACCTTGCGAAAACTAATTAACTTTAATATTTTGCAAAAATTTGAGTTGAATAAATCAAAATGTCAAATTTGCATTGAATCTAAGTATGCTAAGCATCCTTATAAATCTGTTGAAAGGAATTCAAATCCTTTAGAACTGGTTCACACTTTTTTTTGTGACATGAAGTCAAAACCATCACGTGGTGGGAAAATATATTTCATAACTTTTATTAATGACTGCACTAGATAATGTTATGTCTATTTTGTTAAATGGTAAGGATGAAACAATAGATGCATTTAGGCAATATAAAACTGAAGTTAAAAATCAATTGGATAAAAAGATCAAAATAATCAGAAGTGATAGAGGTGGAGAATATGAATCTCCATTTGCAGAAATATATTTAGAAAATGAAATAATCCAACAAACTACTGCTCCGTACACTCCTTAGTCTAATGGGATTGCAGAAAGGAAAAATCGAAATTTAAAAGAAATGATGAATGCATTACTTATAAGTTAATGTTTACTATAGAACTTGTGGGGGGAAGCTATCCTTATAGCAAATTAAATACTCAATAGAGTTCCTAACCCAAAGAAACATATTATTCCATATGAGAAATGGAACGGTAGAAAACCCAATTTGATATATTTCAAAGTGTGGGGGTGTCTAGCCTAAGTCCAAGTTCCTATACCTAAGAGGGTAAAAATAGGGCCTAAGACAGTGGATTGTGTATTCATTCTATATGCCACATACAGTGAGTCATGTCGATTTTTGGTTCATAAGTCCGAACATTCAAATATTCATGACTTTACGGTAATGGAATCATACAATGCCGAATTTATTGAACATATCTATCGGTATAAAAGTAGACTTGAGTGATCTAGTGGGGGGTCTAAACAACCCCGATAAGAAACAGAGAATGAAACTAATGAAGAGAGTCCAAGGCGTAGAAACGTCAAAGGAAAGATACTTCTTTTGGATCTGATTTTGTAACATTCCTTCTTGAAAAAGAGCCTCAAACATTCAAGGAAGCAATGTTGTCTAGCGATTCAACTTATTTGAAGGATGTTGTCAATAATGAAACTTAATCAATCCTATGCAATCATACTTGGGAGTTGGTTGATTTTCCTCCAGGAAACAAACCCTTGGGTTCAACATGGATGCATTCCAATAAAAAAAAAAGAAGAAAAGAGGAAAAAGAAGGAGAAGAAGAAACAAGATCGTCGCCTTTAGGGCAGAACTACCGGAAGCCAACTTCAAGATTATTAGGAATCAAAGGGAGCTTTAAAAGGAAGATGAAAGATGATGGAACTATTGACAAATATAAATCAAGACTTGTTGTCAGACTTGTTGTCAAAGGCTTTAGACAAAAAGAAGTACTTGATTATTTTGACACATACTCTCTAGTGACAAAGATTACATGAATTCGGATGTTAATTGCCCTAGCTGTAGTACACGGTCTTGAAATCCATCAAATGGATGTGAAAACCGCTTTCTTAAATGGAGAGATGGAAGAAGAAATTTACATGGAACAACCTGAGGGTTTTGTAGTTCCTGGTAAAGAAAAGAAAGTGTACAAACTTATTATGTCACTTTATGGACTAAAACAAGCACCGCAGCAATGGCATGCAAAGTTTGATTAAACCATGTAGTCAAATGGATTTAAGATCAATGAATGAGATAAATGTGTTTAGATTAAAAATACTCCAAATAATAAAGTCATTGAATGTCTATATGTGGATTATATGCTGATAATGAGCAAGGACATTGCCAATATAAAAGCTACTAAGTGTATGCTCGCTAGTAAGTTTGATATGAAAGATCTAGGAGTTGGTGATTAAAATTCTCAAAACTCCTAACGGTCTCGCATTGTCTCAAAATCATTATATTCAAAAGTTACTTGAAAAGTTCAAATATTTGAATTTCAAAAGGGCAAAGACTCCAATTGATGTGAACCTTCATCATGCAAAAAATAAAGGTGAATGTCAATCTCAATTGGACTATACCAGTGTGTTGGAAAGTTTAATGTATGTCATGAATTGTACACGACCAGACATAATTGCGCTATTGTTAAACTCAGTGGATACACAAGTAACCCTAATCAAAATCATTGGTTGGCAGTGAAGAGAGTTTTGGGATACTTAGATGACACTCAAAACTATGCTTTGCATTACAACAAATATACAACAATTCTTGAAGGATATAGTGATGCAAATTGGATTACTGGGTCACCTGAAACAAAATCCACAAGTGGATACGTTTTTACTATTGGTGGAGGAGAAATATCTTGGAAATCATCAAAACAAACATGTATAGATCGCCCTACGATGGAGTCTGAATTTATCCCCTTAGACAAGGTAGGTGAAGAAGTTGAATGACTTCGGAATTTTATAGAAGATATTCCATTTCGGCCCATACCAATGGCCCCTATATGTATACATTGTGATAGTCAAGCTGCAATAGAAGGGATGGAAGCGTTATGTATAATGGCAAGTCTCTTCACATAAGACGAAGACAAAACTTTGTGAGACAACTACTCTCTAGTGGGATTATCACAATTGACTATGTGAAGTCAAAGGATAATGTGTTGTATCCACTTACAAAAGACCTGACTAGAGAGGGAGTTGAGAAATCATCGACGAGAATGGGACTATGGCCGAGAACAAGTCATCTTGATGGTAAATCTACCTAAAATACTGGAGATCCTAAGATCTAGGTTCAATGAGATAAAACAAAGTCATCGATGACGGTTCAACATTGTCAAAAATTATTTTATGGTCCATTCTCATGATGAGACAATGTTCAGTAACCAGGATAAAGACATAAGGACATTTTAATGGTTTCTGAGTTTGATACAAGGTATATCAAATAGTGTATCTACGGGATAACACATTTAGAAATTACCTATGTGAGTGTGAAGTGTAAGTCGCTTAAAGGAGAATCCGCTAAGGCCAGTTCTCTAAGCACTTACTATCCAAGATATGTTAATGGATGATTCGAACAAAATAATGAGAACTAAGAATAGTTCAAAGGTTGGTTGTGTGACTTATGTTTTCTAGGTACAACAAAACTCGACAGTTTAAAGATATCAATTCTACTGATGGACTAAGTATATCCGATATATGTTCATTATAGAAAGTTTAAAGGAAAACCTACTTATCTAGATGCGATTAACATTTACTTACAAGACACACAAGTTTTTAATGCATATATTTTAGCAATAGTCATTCCCCATTAATGTGGGGGATAATTAGATTTAGCAAAGTGTGAATGGGAAAAAGAAAGAGAGATTACGAAAAGAATGAGAACCAATTTGGAGAGAAAATGAAAAGTCATTTGCAAAGTGCAAATGAAAAGTCAATTCTCCCATTTCAGCAAAAGAAAGGGAAATTGTTGTCCTTATATTGGGAAACACTTCCTTTACTTTTTAAAGAGCTAAGAAGAAGGTGCCCCCTCGCGCCGTTGTCGTCGCTCGCTTGGCCTCGGCGTTGGCTTCGACATTGGATTTGGATTTGGATTTGGCAAATTATGTGACTGATTGATTAATTTTTTGGACAAAATTTATTTTATTCATTTTTGTTAATCAAATAAATCTTGTTAATCTTATCTCTTATAAATTAATTCTCAGGACGTTAGTTAATTAGTTAATTAACAGAATTAATTTGCATGTAACAGCAACGTTCCGAAAAATCGTTATTCTTTTCAAAAAGTTGTTTCATTCCAAAACGTCGTTACTTTCCCAACAGACACATTTTTCGAAAAATTGTTAATATTTTTAAAAGACACAACTTTCTGGATAAAACGGGTCTGAAAAGATTTCTCTGAACAGACACGTTTCTTGCTGAAAATGGCTATAAAAGGAAGTCATTTTTTTGTTTTTTCAAACACTAAAATTTTTTCCTTCTCTGCATATATTTTCTCTCAAAATCAAAGTGTCGATCAACTTAGTCTGTGTAACTTGTTGATGTTCTTAAATTTGCTGAAGTTAAAGAAATTTGAGGTACCACTATTTCTTTAACAGGATTAATCCATTTTATAGTGGGAGAAATTAATCCAAAACCTAGGGTTTAGTGAGAGGATTAACACAGTATTTTCTTTCGACTCGAATTATTTTGTTTTCCGTCTACTTCATCTTATTTCTATTCCTGTTTTTCTAACCTTACAAGTACAGATTATTAACATTATTCTATTTGATAGATTGACTCTTAATAGTTATTTATGTGCATTGAATGATATTGTGAAGTCCTCTATCTACTTGATTGTGTGATTGTGTAGCTTGGTTGTGTGGTTTGTGATTGGTCTGAAATCCTGAGACCGTGAAAAATATAATATTGAACCCTCTCTATCTAAGTGATGCCTTTAATAAAGAAGGTTTGATGAAATATTGTTAATGAATTTAAAAGTAGTGATAATAAATGATGAATTAATGATATTATTAGATTCGATTGTCACATTTTGACACGGTATAATTGGGTCGAAGTGTCACATTCTGACACGATGTTATTTGATCGGAATGTCACATTCTGATACGGTATTCCTTGATCGGGTGTCACCTTCCGACACATTATTCTTGGATCGGAGTATCACATTCTGGTACAATATGATTGGATCGGAGTGTTATTCCAACATTGTATAATTTAATCGTAGTGTCACGTTCCCACACGATAGCATTAACGAAAATAAATATTTAACTAACTTAATGTACTAAATCTCAAACAACCCATTATCCAAATCAAGCTGTGAGTGACATCCACAACCTCCAAGGTGGGTGAACTAATGAATTCAACCCCAACTTATATTTATCATTCAGTTTACAAATACTAACAATATTATGGAAGCTTAAATCTTATTAGTGTAAGAAACACAAATCCATACCCAAAACCTAAAAGTCATCACATCAAGAACATTTAATCTCCTAATACTAAGTCTAAGAGTATCAAATACACAAAAAATAAAAAATTAAAATTGTATGTGCCCAAAAACATAGGACATCATGTCATAACTAAGAGAATCCAAGAAGATCTTGAATGAATAGCTCACTATGGAACCTAGTATGCTGGAGACTGGGAGGGCAAGTCAAAGTTATATTTTCTGGATTGACTATAGAGCCTATAGTAACTAGTGATCAACATAATTTTGTTATTAAGTTCATAAATTTGAAACCCTCATCCTTCATGGGTATTGAATTTGAAGATGCTCATGTTTTGATTGTTGATTATTTTTACCGGCTTCATAAAATGAATATAGTGGTGAGGCTTAGTGTTTAACTTATGATATACTGGTTTCAGAGAGATGCACAATGTGATTGTAGTCTCATGTTGAGTGTCGATTAGTAAAGTCACTACCTATGACTTAAGGCAACATTTACTTGCTTCATTATCCAATTATATACCCCCAAACTTTGAGTGACAGGAAGAGAAATGATTTCTTGAATATGGAGAAACGCAAGATATGTGTAGCAGCCTATGAGGTCAAGTTTTGTACTTTATCTAGATATTTGACAGCATGCAAGAAGTTATATAAGGAACAACTAGAAAATGAATATAATTATTTTAGAAAATATAGTTGGTAGAGTTTTCATAACATGTATGGGTTGTTTAGCGAATGATGAAATTAGGTTTTGCTAATTGAGGTTAGAATCCTTACTACGATTCCATGGGTTGGTTGCATATTAAAGAGGGTCATGATACGAGTACTATAATAGTACCAATGCTTACTTTGTTAGATTTATGAAATATGTGGGCTATTTGGTTACGATTTGCTCGATTTGTAGGATGTGTTCTAGTGATGAATTTAACGACCTTTCATGGTATGGTGCTAGTGTTACATGGAAACAAATTCATCAATTGTCAAGTGTAAATACTAACAACTTAGGACTTATTAGTGGTATGACATGTTTAGATAATGAGATTCAATGTTGCTTTCAAATTTGAGAAACAAACTAGTTTATTACTATGGGTGCTTGGATTGAGCATTATATTTTTAGGAAAAAAAATAGTGGTGGATATTTGGTACAACATTCATACATTTAGATTGTAAAATGTATCTTGAGGATTTTGAATGAGGACTAGTGATTTTATATTAACCTTTAAAGGGTAGATTGATATTAGAATGACAAACTTATAAGGAAAGAAAGTCCTAATGAATATTTGGGAAAAGTAATTGAAGATTTTAGTAGAAAGTGCATATAAAATTGGGTTAGTCTTTTGAATTTGATGGTGTACCTAAGTTTAAGGTGTCAGGTCCAGGAAAAGGTTCACTTCGTGGTGATGACAAAAGCTAACTGAGCATGATGGTAAAAGTAGTTTGTGAGGAATTTTGATTTAGATGCAACTATAGAATATAGATTATTGGTTAAATGAATTTTGTATGGTAAAAATGATTGTGAGTATCTAGGGTTGTGATTTTCTACTATTTGGTGAGTAATATGATTGTAGTATGGAAAGGGTTAGGAGATGCCAGGACACCACTAACATAGAATTTAAAGGGTATAGAGTCATAATGATGATGATGATAATAATAAATCATAACGATAAATAATAATAATAATAATAATAATAATAACTAATTAATTAGTGGGATATAGTGTAGCCTTCGAGAAGAGATGAGAGAAAAAATATCTTTTCTCTATATTCAGAGGGGTTGAGAATAGGGTCAAGTGACACATGTTTCATCTTTTTTGATCTGGTTATGGTAATAGTGTGACATGTTCATCACATTGGTTAAAAATGATTGAAAAAGAATTGAGAAGAGAGTGTACATACGTTCAGCTCGAGTGTAACAATAAGGTCTTTTGCGGTTTTGAGTTCAGTAATGAGTCCTATTTATTTTGTAGCAAAAGATATGGTAAGATCTATGAAAAGTCAATCGATGATAAGTTAAGATACATGAATTCATAAAAATCTTCAAGGTATGAGTCATGTTGATGGAAAGGGGATTGAGTTGCACCGTTAAGTTTACCATTCAAGTTTTTCATTGTAAGTCTACATTCGTGGTGATATATTTTATCAAGATATGGATTGGTAAGATAAAGAATGATCGACTGCATTGAGTATTGACCATTTGGAAGAGCTTGTGCATGATTTTAGTCGAAAAGTTAGTTACTTTTGATTGTTAAAGGATTTAAGGAAGGGTTTCCCTCATAGGTTTTATTTAGAGTGTGAAGTAAAACATCATGGGTTGTTGGTAAAAGATGAGATCGGTAAGCGAACTAGAGAAGACTCCTAGTCTGATATATTTAAGGGTCGAGATATTTAGAATTTTGCACTATGAAAAGTATGAGAAAAAGTGAAGGAATAATAACTCTCGCATAAACCCTTGGGGTGATTTTTGCCTATAAGTTTAGATATGATTGTTACATGTGAAATAGTTAAGTACAAACTTAATAGGAGTGTATCATCGTTTTTAGAAAGATTGAACTTTGATTTGGGTGAAAATAGTGAGGTATGAAAAATTTAGAGTTTTATGTGGGGTTAAATTGCTCAAATTATGATAGATGAGTTAAGAATGATATAGAAGGTGATATATAATTTTATATGATTATTAAGAATTTAGAGTTCAGTTAATACTACTCTGTTGATGAGACTACATAGAATGCTAAGATGTGTTACATAGACACTTATGGTGAATGGATGTTATGAACTTATAGTATACAAAATGATTTGAGTGACCAAGAATTTCCCTAATTGTTGGCATGAGGTATGTGATGATTTAGAATGGTAGGTGCAACATGGTATGTGGAAAAGGTGTGGAGTTGACTTTGGGTGTAATTTAATAGTTTATTTCGAAGGAAAGTTACTATCGTATTTGAAAATACTGCAATTAGCCTAGTTTGATACTAGTATTTGTCATGAAATTCTTAAATAGAAAGAGAGATAGTCATAGTTTGAACATGTATTTAATAAGAATGATTTGTGTATTACGAGTGTGTGGTGATTGGTTCAGGTTCACTTCTAAGTGTAACTAGTACTGATGTAGGATTTTATCATGGTTATGTGAGAAAGTCTTTATCATAGGGATTGTATCAAGGTCCTTGAAAACATATTGCAGACAAGTGTGCGATTAACTTTGATAGTTATTAAAAATAATTTTTGTTTTTAGTTGAGTTTACATATAAAAAATAGTTATTACTCGAGTATGAGATGGCCTAATTTGATACTTCTGAGATGAAGTCCGGGGTACTAGTATTTGGAAGGAATCACTAAGACATCTATCCTTTTCACCTCGTCTTTCTTTTGATCGTTTGAGGATGAACGATGGGTAAATTGGTATATAATGTAACGATCCATTTGGTCGTTTTGAGTACTAGAGTTTTTCATTTCATAATAGACTCTTTCAAGATTTTAAATTGGTATTTTGAACTATTAAAATTAAGGAGACAGTTCAAATAATTATTTTAGTATGTGGTAAAAGAAAATAATATTACAATTAGTAGTGAGCCACTTTCATTATTTTAATATTAAGCAGATATAATAATTAGGATAGTATAAAAAATCGTAGAAGAAAAAAGAGGAAGTAGGTGCTCGGCGTCAGCAAAACGACAACCTTCAGGTAAGAGTCGACGAGCTTTAATATTATGTTATACATATTAATTGGTGATAGGAATGCATATTATTATATTGTAGTGATGATTGCATGTAATTTTTATTTCGTTATGGCAGAATGTAATAAATAATAATAAAAAGAAAGTTAAAGACCTAGGTGTTAACTAATGACAAAAATTAATCATATATGATTATATAATATTAGTAGTGTATTGTTGAAGTTGAGGAATAATTTTGTTAGTGCAGCCATTGAGTTTGTGCATTACGCCACATAAGGATTAGTTAGTGTTTGGGTTTCATAAAGTATCGCCACTGATTTCGTAATCAGTAACTTCAAAATTTAAAAGTTTATCCTTATTTTTTTTAGTTAACACATTATAATTTAAATTTGAATATATATATATATATATATATATA
>NC_028648.1:62048110-62072944 GCF_001406875.1 Solanum pennellii
ATATAAAACATTAAAAATATATTTCTTTTTCAATTTCAATTTTCCTCCTTTTTACTTATTCTTTTTAGTTTTTTTTTGTTTTTTTTTTGTAATGATAAAAAAGAATATTTTAAAAGTATAAAAGAGAAGTAAAGTGTAAATTATCTATTTTAATTTATAATTTTTAATCGTGAAAAGATAATTTATATCTAGATTCTAATATCAAAAAATTATATAAAAATAAAAATAAGAAATTGGCCAAGTTGGCTAAAGAATTACTCTTATTTATTTGAAGGAGTTGTGGTTACAGATCGATTTTCTAGAAAAAAATTAATGATAAAAATATATTTTATCCAATTATACTGAGAATGTATGTGAGTTGTAATAACCCAAAAATAATTATTTTTATTAAATTATCGTTTTACCTCTTCTGATAGTGATTTCGAGTCATTTATGATCTCGTGATTTTGATTTTTTTTAAACTATTCGATAATTATAGTTAATTAATATATAAATAATATTTAGATAATGAATTAAATTTGTAACTAATGGGCTAAGCCCGTAACTTCTTAATACACAACAAAATAAAAATTCAGAAAAAAATAAGAGATTAGGCGAGAGACATACCTGCACCAAGATGAAGAGCAGTCGCACGTCTTTCAGGTGTAACTTCTCATCCAAACATTCAAACCTTTTTTTTTATATATGTTTACTTTTAATAATTAAGAATTAGAAGTGTAGATATTATATAGTTGCCTTGATAAGAAACTGAAAGTTAGGGTTAAATTTTCAGTGGATAGCTATTTGATTTTGGATTTTTAGGGAGGAGATTAATTATTATTATCTTTGAATTATTTTATGGTGTATGGGTAGTGGAAATAAAAAGTACATAGGATGGTCATATGGATTCGTAGGGTTTTTACTGAATTATTTATAGTTGTTTATTAGTTAATAATTAGGTGAAATAGAATATATATATTGTTTCAGAAGTTATGTTTTAATAATTTTAACTATATTTCATATATATACATATAGGTATGATTTGTGTATATATATAGGTATGATCTGTGTGTTGGGTTGTAATTTCATGGTAAGATATTATATTATTAAGCATGTTTTGATATAGTAATATATGAAATTAAATTTTAGGTATATTGTTTGAGATGAATATTGTCAAATTTATGATATTTGGAGGAAATTAGACTTAATTCTAGACTTCAAATTTAGGAGGATGATATATAGTGTATGGGTTGATATCAAGAATTAGAAACTCGATTATTGTAATATAGATGTTGTTAAATTAGAAATCTTATCGTAATTATTTTCGTGAATAGTTTGCATTGATTTGAAAGTTCAAGAAAAGTGGAAGACTCAAGTCTCGGAGTGATTGTTCGGTTATTTGAGGCATGTGGATTCCTAAACTCTTGTTAAGTGTATGAAATGCGTGTATTTCCTTGTGGTATATGTTTGGGAGTAATGTGATTGGTGATGGGTTGACTTGTCCACATTGATTAATTCTAATGATTTAAAAAAAGGGATAACAAAAGACAATGTGATTAGTTGTTTATGTGTGATGTGTTGAGAAAGGGTTGAAGCCTGGTTGAATCATTGTTGATGTGATTTCATGTTTGTGTGGTTGTGAACTGTGCAATGTTATGAAAATGGTCATCTCCTCATTATTTGTGTGAACTAGTCATCTGCATTATTATGAGGCATTGGTTGTGACTAGTGTTATGTGCATTGAGAAAGAATGAGTACTTCAGAGGATGTACCATTTCGAGGAAGGTATCGCGCGCCGCGATGGATGCTATATTTCGAGGGACGTATCGCGCGTCGCGATGGTTATTATTATCGAGGGTCGTGTCATGCGCCACGACTGATGCGTCGACAGATATGTCCCCCATGGATCCCACACTGAGAGACAGCGGGTGTGTATCACTAGGTCAGACATGCATCATTATACTTGACATGGAATTCCATTGCATTACACATACTTATCATTAGTTAACTTGATATCGTATTTTGTTGATCTTCTGATTGCCTTTCTGCGCAACTTGTGATTGATCAATATTGAGCTTGTTATTGCGGATATGTAATTTGTTGAAGTATTGTTGATGAGGATATGTATTTATTGAAGTGTTGTTGTTGAGGATATGTAATTTGTCTAAGTGTTGTTGTTGAGCTATGTGTTATTTAAATTGTGAGATGTTAGGTTGGGTTGATTTTAATGCAGGTTGTAGTTGTGGAGGTTCGGTTGGGGTTGTAGGAGTACCCGTATTTCATCCCCTTAGCTTGTGTTTAGAGGTTTACTTGCTGAGTACCGTGTGGTTTGGTAATCACCCCTTGCTTCTACAAATTTTTGTAGGTTATGAGCCTGGATTTTTGTTGTACTTGTCATTCTCTTCTTTTCCGCTTCTTGGAGATTTGTGAGGTAGTTGTTTCCATCTCGGCAGACGCTCTTCTCCTTAATTATGACCTTGTTCTATTCTAGAAACAAGTTCATTTGAGACTTGAGTCTTTTGAATCAATTATAATGCTTTAGAGGCTTGTACACGTGACTATCAGGTTTTGTAATGGTTGAGTTTTTGTCTGACTTGTCTTGGTGGAATAAGACGAGTGCCATCACGTCCATTTTTGGGTCGTGACATGAGTAAAATATGAAGAAAACTAAAATTTATCATCATGTTTCCACTATTATATGATTATCTTCATATCTTCTATTACATACGAATATATCACATAATACACAGAAAATACTCATTAAAATTAATTTTTATTTATTATTTCAGTACTACAGACATACAACTTTTTTTTGAATAAAAACGTTGATGGTGCTTCATTGAAAATTTTTAATAACATAGAAAGAATATGGAAAGTTTTTTATGATTTCAAAATAAACTTTTGTAAAAATAATTTGAAAGAAAATCATTTTGATAGTTCTCCGGTGACAATGACAACACAAATTTGTTAAGCATGAACTAGATTTAAGTTTCATTAGGTATATATTTTTCTTTATTAGTTTTATTTGTTATTTTATAAGAAAAAAAAGTTTTGCTATTAAATGTTATGTTAAAATACTAAGTATACATAGTTGTAGTCACAATATTATTTATTATTTGTTTGTCTCAAATTAATATTTGTTTTGAACTGATTAATAATTTTTAAAAATTAAGTTATTTTATTGCATTTATTTTATAAATAAATTTAAATTATCTATTTAAATTACATTTTATATATATAACGTAAAATAATTAAATAACAACAATCAAAACTCAATATACTTTAGAATTGATAGACAATAACACAGTAAAGAAATACTAAAAATCATATAGTTCATAAGTGTCGATCCTATTTAATAACATCCCTGGATAGTTACACATTAATGTTGAAAAATTGCATATTTGTTAATTATTATGTTTTGAAAAATGAAACTACATATATAAAGTTTATGTTTGGTTATTGTGTTTAAAAAAATTAAACTACATATTCACAACTACATTTTTAAAAATTAAACTACACATTTAAAAAATTTAAACTACATATTTGATTACTATGTTTTAAGAAAATTAAATTTTATATTTTTATAATGTGACGATGTCTATCAATTCTCTCAGATTTTATTATACTTATTTAAATATTAAAATTCTACATCAAATGAAAATAATTTTTGAAACACATATATCCTAGCTATGTTATACTTTACTTATACACGTTTAACATATTATAAATGAATATATACATAAAATACATCTATTTAAAGTATTATAATTGATAAGTAGTAGGTATTGAGTGATCTTTTATTCATTTGTTTTCGGAATATCTACTTAATCAATATTACTGGAATAACTGAATTTTTTATTCATGGTTAAAATTAATTAAATAATTTCACCATTTTCTATATATGTTAATTCTTGCCTAGAATGATCATAATATATAAAAAAAAATTATTCATGAAATAATGATAAATTTCTTATCATCAATTATTTTTAAAAATATCTAAATTTCAATATAATTTTCTCTTGAAAAACATCCATTATATAGACTAATCTATTTAGTTGATTATATTTAAAGAAAAATTTAATTATTTTTTCTAAAATCTACGCTTATTTACTATATCTTACTGATTTTGTGTTACAAAATAATTATGTATAATATTTTGTAGATAAAATAGTCATTTGTAGTTATTATTAATGAGAAATTTAATTGTCTCTTTCAATAAAGAGGTTTATTTTAAGCGAAAAAATACTTTTTACAGGTATATGTTGGCACCTTAGGATCATAATTGAGTTTAGGGAGGGATATATGTAGAACATAATTTTGTATATAATAAAAAGTTTACAAAAATATTTTTTTAATTAGTTAAACAATACTTATTCTTAAAGATAAATTGGATGAACTATATACACACAAAAAAATATACAAAAAAAAAGACATTTTTCATTCTCCTTCGCTACCAAATAGTTAATGTTTAGTAGTTTAAGGAGTTGGAGGATTAGAAAAAATTTAATTTTGTTTGGAGGAAAAAGTATTGAGGAAATAAATGTACAACTTAAAACATGGATATTTTAGTCTTTTTCCATTTCCAGCAAAATTATGGCCAATTTTTTTGATCATTTAGCATTATTCTTTATTAAAAATAGATGCTTTTTAATACTTGTCATTTCACAAAATTAATGCATAAATGACTATTCTTTCTATTTTACACTCGAAAGTTATTAGCCTATAAAATAATTTATACTCATTGATTTCAACTTGACTTTAAGAAAACACTAAATGAGGGTATTATGATAAATATGAGACATAGGCTGATGAGAGATACCTGAATGATGGCAATGTCCTCCACCACCTATATAGGTCTTGAAGATGAGAAGTATATATTATGTTGGCTACTAAGGACAATTCATATCGGTTATTCATGGTCCTTTAACGACCATTATTTTAGTAAGTAAATCAAAATAAATAGTTGCTAAAAGATAGTAGTTTTAACGATAATTTAACCATGGTGAATAATGACTAAATATCCTTTGTATAAATGTCTTAGTTTGATGCCTTTAACATCCATTTTATGGCTAATAATTTCCATTGAATTGACTCTAAATATCATAAAGTTTAACGGCATTTATTTAAGCGCCATTAATAATATCTACTACATTATCGATAAAATGTATATATAAAAATTCAAAAAAACATGTTCAGAAAAGAGAGCCTCATAGGAACAACAATATTCGCTAATGGTGAAAACATATATATTACTATTTATCCATAAAAAAAAATATATATCACTTCAAATCTAGACAAACAAAAAGAAGTAAAAATCCAAAATACGACATTCACAACTTTTAAAAATAAACTTATTTTGTTCAAACTGTGAATAATGTCTTCAAATAAGTTTTGTACTCTTCTTCAGATAATGTCTTCGAAATCACTGACATATGAAATTTGCGATCTTTAGATTGTATAACCTTGAATAAAAACAAAATGTGTCAATAGATTTTTTTATATATATATATAGAAACACTCACGAAATATTTTTTTTCCAAAAAAATAACAAGGTATGATATACAAATATTTGCAGCCAAATGCCCTCTACTAGAATACATTTGGGTGTTTTTTAGGGAATGTAAGAACTAAAACTAAAAATACCTACGCTATGTAATCATATAAGTCGTCATAGGAGATCATTTTCTCAACTCTAACATCAGTCCAATAAATACCGCTAATCTGGCTGAATAAGTACCAGGCAATACATTACTTAATTCCCATAATTCTAAATCAACTAAACCATCTGTGAGAACCTACTTATTATCAAATTTGCCTTCTCTCCTAGTTATCTGTCACTTATAGAATTTTTGATGTCCAACTGATTTTCCAGCTCTAGAACTCATTATTGGATCAATACCAAAAATGAAGTAGCAAACTGGAAATCAACGGACAGGAAAACAAAAGAGTACTAAAGCTCTACCTCACGCTCAAGAGAAAGAAAACAGACAACATGATACAATACCAAGTACCATAAAGAAAGCAAGTCAAAAAACAAGTAGAAGTGCTTATGGAGGAAAGATTGCAACTTCAAGTAAACACAACAAAGGACTTCAAAAAATAGTTCTTCCATGGACAACACAAAGTTATGCAAGAACAGAGAGGAATTCTACGAGATTAAACTAACACAATTAAAGTGTGTAAAAATGAATCAAGAACCGAAAGAAAAGACAATCAAAATTACGACTGAACAGTAAAGAAACATAAATGTACAACCTACTGGTCTCTATGTTCGTGTTGCCAAAACAAGTCTTTAAGGGCATAACAGAAGTATATAGAAACTTCATATGGTCTGGAAAACTGAATACAAATAGAGCTCCATTAGTGGCATGGGACTTAGTATGGCGGACCAACAAAGAAGGAAGACTGAGAATAACTGAATGTGTGATATGGAACGAGGCTATGGTAGAAATATATGTGTGGGACATGCTAAAAAGGCTTATAATCTATGGGTGCGATGGGTTGATTATGTTTACATAAAGGGCACATAATGGAGGCACTATTCTATTCAACATGATAGTTGTTGGTATCGGAAAAAGATTTGTCATACAAGAGATAATTTGCACCACAATAAAAACCAAAATGGATCTCTTAAACCCGAGGACAAGTACACGATAGTAAGCGGATATACATGGAGAAGAGTGGACGTGGAGCAGGTCTATTTGGTGTAAGGGAATTCTTCCTAAGCATAATTTATTTGTTGGTTAGCCCTTCATGGAAGATTACTTACCAAAGAGAGGCTCTATAGAATAGGGGTCTGCCATGATGATAAATGGCAACTATGTGGGGGATGTTGATACGCTCAAACTTACTTCTCAAATAAGAAGTAAAGCGGTCGTATCAAGTAAAGAACCCAACTAATGAGGTTGGGATCGTTCCGACGAGGAAAATAGGTCAGACTTAACTTTAATCTATTATTACTATTGTTTAGTCAATTATTTCCTTAGAAAATAAAAGACAATAAAAAGGGGATCTAAATTAATGAAAATAACTAACTAAATTAAAGTAACCAACTAACAGAATCAAATCTTGGAGTTTAATCAATTAATAAAAGTAACTAGGGTTTACGTGTTCCCCACAGATTCCTAACTTGATAATTCTAACTATAACAATTCTTTCCTAGTATCTTGCATGCAAAGTGATAAGTTATGTATTTCTAAATCCTTGGTCTGGCATCTAGAAAATTTCACTCCGCACCTTGGTCCGGCTACGTGTGTTGCTATACTAACCCTTACCTTTACCTCATATTAAGCATTGTATTCGATATTTTACGAAGTTATCTCCTCGTACCAATCGACACTAGCCTATTAGATAATATACACTAAATCTATGTTGATAATTCTTTTCCTATTATCTACCTCCTTGGTCTGACAAGTAGCATTAAGGCGAGTTCTAACGTTGGCCATCTGTCAAAAAGACTTCTAAACGAAAGAATTATCAATACATGCAAGACACTATTCTGGAATTATTATTTTAGTTAGATTTTACCTCATTATTCACCCATTGTTCCCACAACCCTAGTTATTGGGTTTAGTTACCCATAGTCATAATCACAATATTCATATATTTAATATAAGAATTCATGCACTTAATTTGATGAGAAAGAATTCATTTGATTAATCAACAAAATCACCAACAATCAATTCCTGAAAAAGTGTAACAATAAAAAAGTCTAATATCAAAGAGTTTAGTAACAAAGAGTCTAACACCAAAAAGTCTAACCCCAAAAACAAGGTTTTTCGAACTATTCATAAAAAACAAAAACCTAATAAAAGAATGACTCTAATTACTGAAAATCTGTCAAAACGTGGCTGGGTCGACGGACCTCATGACGGACCGTCATGGTCACGACGGGCCGTCATGGCCTCCGTCGTCCCATACTTAACAAATTCTTCTTCTGCTCTCTTCATTACCCTCAACGGCAGGTATGACGGACCGTTCCAAGCACGACGGTCCGTCGAGGATCTCCGTTTCATAACACTTAAACTTCTTGGAAATTGGATATTGGGACTACTCTCTGATAAACGCGATGAACCAACAGGATGGACCGTCGAGGCTATGACGGTCCGTCATGAACTTCCGTAATCCCACACTTGGTCAGACTTCCCCATCTTCCTTCAGCAGCTTCACTATGTTGCCACCTACAGACCGTGGCAAGCTCGACGGACCGTCATAAGCTCCATTGGTAGTAACTTTTCTGCATTTCTTTCTCAAAAACTTCCGCGTTCATCTTTGGACAGATTTCCTCCAAATAAAGAGCAAATTACATAAAAATCAATACAAAAAGTCTTTTGGACACACACTAAACTTAATGAAAAAGCATTAAAAATACCGTGAAACAACGATATATCAACACCCTCAACTTAAATTCGTTGTGTGTCCTCAATCGACGCACTATGACTCACTAAAAAATCTTTGTACAATACTATCCATATTTTAGCTTTTGCAATCATTTGGCTATCAATCCTGATCAGTCTCATCATATTTATGCATGTTATCACTATAAGGCTTGAAATATGTGGAATCAGATCATGACACAGACTCACCACGCACTAACACCTACGCTCTTTAATTTCTCACCGATGTGGTAATATTTCCGGTATTGCAACTAATGTCTTCACTTCAAAACAACATCCTCAGTTTTCACACAATGATTTCAGTTTGAGTATAAGGATTAATTTTCAACACTCACTCTCAAAACTAATTCACAACTCATTCATACATATTGCCATAAGCTTGCCCTTATTTTCACTGCTTTAAGTTCGCTATAAAACTCTTAGGACACGATAGGACTTTCTTAGCTTGTAACATAGGCTCAGGGTCAGGTAGGGTATATTTAGGTATATTTTAGTGACTTTTTGCCATCCTTGACATATCGGCTAAACATACTACTTGTTATAATTTTATTTTGCCCAATTTCTCATATTCTTTCACCTTGCTATTTTCCCTTCTTTCTTCATTTGTGTAAGTGACTCTCTACTTTTCTTGCTTGTATTTACTATATATTTTTTTATTTTTTTAATATATTTCTTTTATTTCACTTTTCTTTCAACTGGTTCTTGAGTCACTTTACTTTTGTTCTTTCTCTCTCTTTGTTCTTTCAACCCCACTTTCCAGAGCATTCCTCATAATAGCTACCCTCAACTCATGGCTTTGCCATGAGTCAAAGTACACAATACCCACAGTTGGGTCAGAGCCATGAAAAGGTTGTTTACAAAGCATAAGCTGAGGTGCACATGTCCAAGGAGAGACCAGGGCCAACACATTATTCCCAGAAAAGATTTGTTGGGGTGAAAAAGAAAGGTCTAGTTTAAGATCAAATCATTTAGATCAATGAGGAATTAATTTCATTCGTTTTTTTTTATTTAGGATAAAAATTGGCTATATTGAACAAGGGACAATGATCCTTTCCTAATTGTCTATTACAACTTACTTTTATCAAGATTAACCAGGCAAGTTCTAGCTCAGTACAAATAGTGGACTATTCAAATCTTCCTCACACTCACTTGACATCTCATTACTCTACCATTTTATCAGACACCTAGTTTGAATTTTAGACTTAGGGTCATGCAGTGGTGTATCTCTATGTCATGCTCAGAGCCACACATTTATCAATTACTATGCCTAGTCATGCATCATTTTCATTACATCAGGATATCATTTTTGATTTAGCCGTCATGCTTCAGAGTTATGCTATGTACGCAAGATATAGACATGCCGGTTCAACAATAAAAATAATCAGTCTCTTGGTGAAAAAAAAACAGGCAAGAAAACCCCAAAAGAGGATCGTGAATTAGGCTACTCAGATTCACCCTAGAACTCACTTTCCTTTTACCCCACCCCCAACAAAAAGATATGCAATTTTCCCCAATGCATAAAAAAACTAAGATACGAGAGTGGTAGGTGAAGCAAACCTGGGGTGCAAAGCACCGACGATCAGCAAGTTGGTGGGTCTGGTTCCCCGGAACCCACTACTTCTGTAGTCTGGACACCCTTAGTAGTGTCCTTATCAGCAACAACACTATGAGTAGTGCCTCCCGCGGCCTCCACATCTCTGGATCTAGATGCCCCAGCAGCTGACTCTACAGCTCTGATCCAACGCGCCTCCTCATCAGCAAGTGAGGCTCTCTTCACAGCCTCCATCTCACGGAGCTCCATCTTCCGTGCTCTAGCCTCATCCCCCTCTCGACCCTTGTGCCTCCTGGCATGATCTTGAGGGGGAGGTGGTGGAATCTCAGAAGAGGTGAATAAGGTAGCAATCACTGTGTCCTCAGCAGGCTCTGCAGAAGGGGCCTTAGACTTAGGCACATTAGCCTCTAGGATCATATCAATATCCGCTCGCAGACTCTCAACCGCAGCCTGAAGGGTCGACACGTCCACCTGAGGGGCTGGCCGGGCTAGCACCCGCAACTCAAAAGCGTCCACGCGCAGATGAACCTCAGCGATCTTCCGCTCTGTGTGCTGGACCATTTTATGCTCGAAGCGCTCCTTCGCCTCAGCAATAGACCTCTGCATCCAAGGCTGAATGTGATACTGAAGTGTGACCATCTGAGCTTCTAGTTTCTGGACCCAAACGGGGCTGAGCGAGAGGATCTAGGGGCAGTGCTACTACCCAGGATAGACTTGATCGGGGTAGTGTCGGTAGTTTCAGAAGCAGCCTACGTATCCGTTCGAGCATCTTCTATCGTATCAGCCAAATTTTCACCAAGTGGAGGCAACTCTGTACGGGGCCCTCTGTGTGGAGCCAACTCATTGGCCTCATCCCTGATGAGGCCGATATAAACAGTGCCCAACGGAGTCTTAAGCTGATCAATGTGCCAGATGGGCACACCTGCGGACCTGCATAAGGAAAATATCATGCACGGAAACGGGTAAGTAGTTGTGACATTGAAAGCTCTCTCGTGCATGACCGCCTGTAGAAGCCAAGCGAAGTCCACCTCAAACCCGGCTATCATCGCCGCCATCAGAACTGCGCAATCCCATGTGACTATATTATCAGCAGCCGTAGGGGAAACGCAGTGGCGGACAATCAACCATAAGAAATTAGCCGTGAAGGTCAAGTTAGCCTTCAAGATGGATCCCTTCGGCTCCGTTACCCAGTTGGCACCCTCTCCATCAATAGAAAAGTGCAGGGCCATCCACCTCTTGGTGGTCTCTCTCAGCGATGGCTCACACAAGAATTAGCCATCTTTTATAATTTGCCACGAGTAGTCGAACTCGGCGGTGAGAGGGGTCCTGTTGGCATCAACATCCTCAACATACAGATACCGGCGGATGGCGGGCAGGGAGATGTCGACCTGTATGTCGCGTACTTGGACGTGCTCAAGTGGGGACTGTTTGGCGAGGGAAGCCCGCCTATCAATCAATGATCGGAGAGTAGCCACGTAAGAGGCATAAAACTCTTGGACCAACTCCTCACTATAGCGGCCTAAAGAACGAGCAGTCCACTCTAGCCGGTGTCTGGTGGAGAGATTGTGGATCTCTGGCATGGTGGGGAGACTTCGCGTAAGGACCAGCCTCTCCAGTGTAAGGGTCAGTGTCATGACTCCTTTATCATTTAGAAACTTGGCGTCTGAATACACTTTGTATTGCCCGTCGACGCACCTTCGGTTGGGCTGGTCGGCGACCGAGGTGAGAGCATCAATCGGTGATCCTGGAGTGGAATAAGAACTGTAAGCCTCATCAGACGAGGCAGACTATGCCAGCTGTGGCGGGTGCAGGGACTTCTCCGGACCCGGAGGCTTCCTCCGACCACGAAACTTCTAAGGAGCTAGACGCTCCTTCTTCATGTGTAGCTGACCCAGAAGGTGTGTCGGTTGGTGTGCGCTCCTCATCAGACTGGGAGGCAGTGACTACGCCAGACGCCACCTTTTTGGGCATAGCTCTGGTTGCACGTGCAGCTCATGATGGAGTAGAAGTGCCTTGGGGGACGTACTCGGGATCATGCTCATCATCAGAGCCTATAACCAGTCGGGCAGACGGGGCAACATACTTGAACGCCCTCGATCTTGTTTTGGTGCCATTAGAGATAGTACCTGTAAAGAATCAATATTGGTACTAGAAGGAGCAGACAAGACAAGAAAAAATGACACAAAATAAATATAAGAGCAAAGCTGTAATGACATTTCTGCAGTAACAGTGAAACACGACGGACCAGGTGACGGCTCATCTTGAGTGCGACGGACCGTCATGGGGTCCGTCATGTCTTACTTAAAACTATGTTTATGTGGAGACCCCTGAAGGAAAGTCTCTGACAGTTATGACGGATAAGAAGGACGGACCGTCATGGGGCACTAAGAAAAAATATAGAGACCCTTAGGAGAGGGGTCTCTGACCGTCATGACGGTTTGTGCAGGACATACCATCGAGGGTATGACATTCCGTCGTAGATGTCCTTCAGAGGACACTTAGAAAAAGTTGGAGACCCTTAGGAATAGGGTCTATGACAACCAGAACGGTTGTGCAGTACGGACCATCGCGGGTATGACGGTCCGTCTTAGATGTCCGTCAGAGGACACTTAGAAAAAGTTGGAGACCCTTAGGAATAGGGTCTCTGATAAAAGAACGGTTGTGCAGGATGGACGATCGCGGGTATGACGGTCCGTCTTAGATGTCCATTAGAGGACACTTGGAGACCCTTAGGAATAGGGTCTCAGATAACCAGAACGGTTGTGCAGGACGGACCGTTGTGCGAATGACGGTCCGTCGCATGTGTCCGTTGGTGGACACTTAGAGAAAATTGGAGACCCTTAGGAATAGGGTCTCTAATAACCAGAACGGTTGTGCAGGATGGACCGTCGTGGGAATGACGGTCCATCGCATTTGTCCGTTGGTGGACACTTGGAGAAAACAAACAGTGGATATTGGGGGTATTGGAACAGACCCTATGACGGTCCGTCGTGGGTACGACGGTCCGTCATCGGGGTCTCGTCCTGTCATTTAGTGACAGAATTGAGGATGCCACATTCATCCTCTGTGACTCACATGGAATACTCAGTGTTAACCTATATGTTTCTAACGCAAATACCTACCAAACTAGCCAATGCTAAAGCACCTATTTCTTGAGTTTTAACAAGGCAATTCGAAGATTATCAACCAAGGTTAGACAAAATATTGGAGCAAAGAATGAATACCCACTAAAAAGGAATAGGCTAATACTAATTAAAACAAAAATGCAATGTAAATGGGTAGAGATCAGAGACACATACCTGAGAAGAGGATAAAAACAAGCAATGGAGGCACTTGGTTAGCAAGAACAGAACCACAGTAGCAGACTCCAACCAATAGAAAGGAGATATTCAGAATTGGGGATTCGGAGAAGTGATCAGTTGAAAGAGAGGTAGGAAATTGGAAGTTTTAAAGGGAGGAAATGGGAGAAAGAGGTAAAGAAATCGTTCAAATGAAGGGGGGGTTTATAGGTTGAAAATAAAAAAAAAACAGCCGGGTCGGGTTTGGTATGCTGGTTAATGACGCAAAAAATCCCCGACGATGGTCCATCGCAGATACGACGGTCCATCATGGGTTCCATCGCGTGTGCCCTAATTTTTAAAGTAAATGAAAGACTTACCTGGCATGACGGATTCATGCGAAGGTCCATCGCAAGCGTGACGGTCCGTCGATGTATCCGTCAGTGACTGTTGCAAGGTGATTTTCTGCAGAATTTCCTGGTGATGTGCCTGCAAATTTAAAACCCTCTAGTAGAAAATGCTACCATTACTAGAATGAAAACACTACTTATTGGGTTGCCTCCCAACCATCGCCTGATTTAACGTTGCGGCACGACTGAAGACACTTGATTACTCAGACTTCATCAAGATGGTATGCCTCGATCACTTCATTTGCTGATTCAGCATGCCCGAAATAGATTTTTATCCGTTGTCCATTCACCTTAAACCTCACACCCTCCTTGTTTTCCAACTCAACTGCTCCATGACGGAATAGTTGGGTAACCAAGTAAGGGCCAGTCCATTTGGACTTGAGCTTGCCCGGAAACAAGCGCAACCTAGAATTGAATAAAAGCACCAAATCCCCAACCACGAACTCTCGTTTTTCAATTTTTAGGTCATGGTACTTCTTCATTTTTTCTTTGTAAAGGGCTGAGCTTTCATAAGCTTTCAGGAGAAATTCATCGAGTTCATTCAACCTAGTTAACCGTTGTTCTGCAGCTTCATTCCAATCCATTTTCAACTTCTTCATAGCCCACATGGCTTTACGCTCTAATTCAACCGGAAGATGACAAGCTTTACCATATACAAGTTTGTATGGGGACATACCTATGGGAGCCTTATACGCTGTCCGGTAGGCCCAAAGAGCATCATCAAGCCTCCTTGACCAATCCGTTCTACTAGCGTTCACTGTTTTGGACAATAGTTGTTTGATCTCCCTATTTGACACTTCAACTTGCCCACTGGTTTGAGGATGGTAACGAGTGGCCACATTATGGAGAACCCCATATTTCTCCAATAATTCCTTGAAAAATTTGTTGCAAAAGTGGGATCCCCCATCACTAATAATTTCCTTTGTGGTACGAAAGAGAGAGAATATATTCTTTTTCAAGAACGTAGTGACACTCTTCCCTTCAGGGCGATAGCTTCCACCCATTTAGATACATAATCAACCGCTACTAAAATATACTTCATTCCATGAGAAATCACAAAAGGACCCATAAAGTCAATACCCCAAACATCTAATAACTTAATCACAAGAATGGGATTTAGAGGGAGCTCTTGCTTTCTTGAAATGCCGCCATCTCTTTGCCATCTATCACATGCTTTTGCAAACTCATGAGCATCTTGATGAAGAGTTGGACAATAGTAACCACATTGTAATATCTTATGAGCAGTTTGGATACCGCTATTATGTCCACCAACGGGTGAGGAATGGCATGCCTCTAAAACACTCAACATCTCACATTCTGGAACACAACGCCGAATAAGCCCGCCAACACAACTCCTATATAAGTATTGTTCATCCCAAAAGAACTTCTTCACATCGTACATCAATTTGTTTCTTTGATGAAAGGAAAACTCCGACGGAATAATATAACTAACCAGATAGTTCGCGAAATCTGCGAACCATGGAATCAAGTCTTGTGAGGCAGTTAATACATGCTCATCAGGGAAAGTATCATCAATAGCAGTCTTATCCCCTAACTCTCTCATAGCTTCATCTTCTAGACCGGACAAGTGATCGGCAACTTGATTTTCGGTCCCTTTTCTATACCTCACTTCAAAGTCAAATTCTTGTAGCAGTAATACCCAAAGAATCAACCTCGGTTTCGCATCCTTCTTTTCCATCAAATATCTCAATGTTGAATGGTCAGTATGCACTATAACTCTAGTACCTAGCAAATAGGAGCGAAATTTTTCAAAAGCAAAGACTAATGCAAGGAGTTCTTGCTCAGTCACTGTGTAGTTCTTCTGGGCTTCATTTAGGGATTTACTAGCATAGTAAATGGGATGAAGGATTTTGTTCCTTCTTTGTCCCAATACTACACCAAGAGCAACCCCACTAGCATCGCACATTACCTCAAATGGAATGTTCTAATCCGTAGAATTAATTATAGTTGCCGACACCAGTTTTTCTTTTAGTTCGCCGAATGCTTTAAGACAGGACTCATCAAAATAAAATTGACAATCTTTCTCTAGCAGTTTGCACAACGGATGTGCAATTTTTTTGAAAAATCTTTGATGAATCGCTGGTAGAAACCTGAATGCCCAAGAAAGCTTCTCACACCTTTTACAGAAATAGGTGGGGGAAGTCTCTCTATTACCTCGACTTTAGCTCGATCAACCTCTATGTCCTTTTCTGAAATGCGATGACCCAAAACAATACCTTCTTTCACCATGAAGTGGCATTTTTTCCAACTTAGTACTAAATTGCAGTCTTCACATCTCTTAAGGTTCTCAGATAAATGGTTCAAACACCGCTCAAATGATTCACCAACCACAGAAAAATCATCCATAAAAACTTCAATAGTATCTTCCACTACGTCGGAGAATATCGATATCATACATCATTGAAATGTGGTGGGTGCATTGCACAACCCAAACGGAATTCTTTTGAATGCAAAGGTCCCATATGGACAAGTAAAGGTCGTTTTCTCTTGATCTTCTGGTGCAATAGAAATCTGATTATACCCCGAATATCCATCAAGAAACAATACCACCCTTTTCCGGCAAGTCTATCCAACATCTAATCCATGAAGGGCATAGGAAAATGGTCTTTTTCGGTCCATACATTTAATTTACGGTAATCCATACACACCCTCCATCCAATAACCGGTCTCATTGGAACAAGTTCATTTTTCTCTTTGGGGACCACAGTCATTCGCCCTTTCTTAGGTACACACTGGATAGGGCATACCCAACTACTATCGGCGATCGGATAGATTACTCCGGCATCCAACCATTTAATGATTTCCTTCTTCACGACCTCTTGCATAGGTGGACTTAAACGTCTCTGGTGATCAATACATGTCTTATAATCGGCATGAGTTGGATTTTTTGAGAATAAATACCAGGAGGGATCCCAATAATGTCCGCAATAGTCCACCCAATAGCTCTTTTGAACCTTTTTAGCACTTTTACCAAACTCTCAACTTGTTGTTCATTCAGATCTAATGCAATGATTACCGGCAAAGTGTCACCGTTTCCTAAGAATTCATACCTGAGATGAGGTGGGAGAACTTTTAGTTCTAACTTTTGAAGCCTCCTCTATAGATGGTTTCGCTGGTGGAGACTCACGATTTTTCATGTCTAACTCATATTTCTTCGGTTTAAACCGAAGATCACCTCGATCAAGAGCCGCGACTAATGACTCATACTCTTCAATGCAATCGTTATCAAAATTCATTATCACTGTCACTAATGCTTCTACACCTAGATGTTCTTCTGTTTGTGTCTTAGATGACTCACCAACTTTGTAGGATATAACAGATACCGATTGTATCTTACCACTCGGCCTCATGGAACTACAAATGTTAAAGGTCACTTCTTCATTGTTCAACCAAAATTTCATCTGCCCCTTTTCCATATCTACTAAGGCTCTACTCGTAGCAAAGAATGGCCTCCCAAGAATAATAGGCACTTCAAAATCAACTTCACAATCAAGAATACCAAAATCTGACGGAAATATGAACGACTCCACTTTTACATGCACATCGTGGAGTATCCCTATAGGCCTTTTTACTGTTCGATCGGCCATCAGTAGCCGCATCGCAGTGGGCTTTGGATCACCCAAACCCAACTTCTTGTAAATCGAGAGAGGCATGAGACTTATACTTGCCCCCAGATCACATAATGCTTTCGCAAAATGTAATAACCTGATTGTACAAGGAATAGTGAACACACCCGGATCTTCTTTCTTTTGTACCAGAGATCTTGTAGCAATAGCACTACAATGCTGCATTCTATCATCATCCTCAAAAGTTACCGATCTTTTCTTTGTAACCAGATCTTTCATAAACTTGGCATAACCGGGCATTTGTTCTAAAGCTTCTACCAAAGGGACATTGATAGAAAGTTGCTTCAACATCGTTATAAAACGCCGATATTTACCATCCTCGGTGTTTTTCACTAATCTTTGAGGAAATGGGGGTGGTGGTCTAGGCATGGGAGTTACCTTTTTAGGCACTTCAATATCTTTTCCAGTGTTGTCTTCGACTTCACCACTAACCTCTACCACTTTATCATTATCTTTTGTCACCTTTTCCTCATTAGACGGCATAGGTGGGTCAATGGTTTTGCTTAACACCGCGAGTAGTGATTGCCATACAGTGTCCATCATTTTTCAGATTTTGGAAAATGTTGCTGGGAAGAGTGCCCGGTTGCCGTGTGTTCACAGTCGCAGATAATTGGGCCATTTGTAATTCAAGCTGCTTAATCGATATTGCATGTGTATCGACTTTCTGCCCAATACCCGCTAAATCACTCCTTAACTCTTTAGCGTGCTCATCACTAGCATCGAACCTCCTCATCATTTTGTGCAACATATCCTCAACTCGCGCCATTCTACCTCCACCATTCCTAGGAGTAACTTCACGATTTTGAGGAGGAACATAGGGCTCATTCCTATCATTTCTGTTACCATAGTTACCTCTATTGAAGTTGTTTTCGCGGTTGTAATTTACATCTCGGACATAATGACCCTCACGGTTATAGTTACCATAGATCCGACCTTGGATTCCTTGACCTTGGCGCCAATTTTCGTGATTTGAGCCTTGGGAACTCGGTCGAAAACCCCCCGTCTTCTCATTTACCGCATAAGAATCCTCCTCATAATAACATTCATCATTTGGTGGTGGTGGTTTAGACAAGTAGTTAATTGCATTTATCTTTTCAGCAAACGCAGTGACATGTTTTAATACAAACCCAAGCTCAGTTCTCATCTAAGCCATCTCTTCACGAATATCATTTGTGGCTGGGTTGTGAGTGGATTGCACTGCAAAGGTATATCTCCCAGTATCTGACTTCCTAGTACTGCAAGTTTTATTATTCCGGGAGATTTTCTATAACTTTTTGGCAATCTCGACATAAGGTCACTCACCATAAGAACCACCCGCTATAGTATCCAATACCGCTTTATTATTATCATCCTGTCCCCGATAAAAGTATTCCTTCAGTGACTCATCATTTATGCGGTGATTGGGGACACTTCTCAAAACTGAAGTGAATCTATCCCGAGAACTACTAACTTACTCTCATGGTAGTGCCACAAAGTTGTTTACTCTGTCTTTGTGGTTTAGTTTCTTGGAGACCGGGTAGTAAAGTGCTAAGAAAACGTCCCTTAGTTGGTTCCAAGTGAAAATTGAGTTATAGGGGAACTCAGTGAACCAGATAGCAGCCTCTCCCATCAGTGAGAGAGGAAATACTCTTAGCCCTATTACATCCAAATCCAAATCAGTTCTTCCTACACAGCTTTTACACATTGCCCTTACATTAGCTATATGGGCATGTGGGTCCTCAGAAGGTAGCTCTGAAAACAAACCTCTAGCAGTGAGCATTTGCATCAGACTACTAGTTACCACAAAGGTGTGGCCTAGTGGTAAAGGAGGCAAGACAAGTGGCCCATCATAGTCTGCAATATTATCATAGCCTCTGTAGTATTCTTGAGGACGTGGAGCAGGATTTTGTCCCCTTTGTTGATTTTTACCCGGATCATCAGGTAATAACTGACCATGAACATCAACTAGAGCTGGGATGTTCTGTTTTGGATCATCATCGTTAATACCCATGTTTCGATTCATATTGCATAGTGTACGTTCTAATTCGTGATCATAGGAAGACAAGGGTTCTCTTCCTCTCCGTGTATTTGGTATACATGGATGATAATTCTGCAAGTTAATCTAAAAGCTACTTTCCCCGGCAGTGGCGCCAAAATTGATACGCTCAAACTTACTTTTCAAATAAGAATTAAAGCGGTTGTATCAAGTAAAGAACCTAACTAATGAGGTTGGGATCGTTCCGACGAGTAAAATAGTTCACACTTAACTTTAATCTATTATTACTATTATTTAGTCAATTATTTCCTTAGAGAACAAAGACAATAAAGGGGGGGGGGGTTATAAATTAATGAAAATAACTAATTAAACTAATGTAACCAACTAACAAAATCAAATCTTGGAGTTTAATCAATTAATAAAAGTGACTAGGGTTTACGTGTTCCCCACAGATTCCTAACTTGATAATTCTAACTATAACAATTCCTTCCTAGTATCTTTCATGCAAAGTGATAAGTTATGTATTTCTAAATCCTTGGTTCGACATCTATAAAATTTCACTCCGCACCTTGGTCCGGCTACGTGTGTTGCTATACTAACCCTTACCTTTACCTCATATTAAGCATTGTATTCGATATTTGACCAAGTTATTACCTCGTACCAATAGACACTAGCCTATTAGATAGTATACACTAAATTTATGTTGATAATTCTTTTTCTATTATCTACTCCTTGGTCCGGAAACTAGCATTAAGGAGAGTTCTAACGTTGTCCATCCGTTAAAAAGACTTCTAAATGAAAGAATTATCAATTCATGCAAGACACTGTTCTGGAATTATTATTTTAGTTAGATTATACTTCATCATTCACCCATGGTTCCCACAACCCTAGTTATGGAGTTTAGTTACCCATAGTCATAATAACAATATTCATATATTTAATATAAGAATTCATGCACTTACTTTGATGAGAAAGAATAAAATCCAGAAATTCACTTGATTAATCAATAAAATCACCAACAATCAATTCCAGAAAAAGTGTAACAATCAAAAAGTCTAATATCAAAGAGTTTACTAACAAAGAGTCTGACACCAAAAAGTCTAACCCAAAAAATGAGGTTTTTCGAACTATTTATAAAAAACAAAAACCTAATAAAAGAAGGACTCTAATTATTGAAAATTTGTCAAAACGCCGCTGGGTCGACGGACCTCGTGACGGTCCGTCGTGGTCACGACGGGCCGTCATGGCCTCCATCGTCCCATACTTTACAAATTCATTTGTTGCTCTCTTCATTACCCTCAACGGAAGGTATGACGGACCGTTTCAAGTATGACGGTCCGTCGAGGGTCTCCGTTCCATAGCACTTAAACTTCTTGGAAATTGGGTACTGGGATTACTCTCTAATCATCGCGACTAACCAGCCGGACGGACTGTCGAGGCTTTGATGGTGCGTCATGAACTTCCGTAATCCCACACTTGGTCAGACTTCCCCATCTTCCTTCAGCACCTTCACGACGTTGCCACCTATGAACCGTCGCAAGCTCGACGGACTGTCATAAGCTACGTAGGTAGTATCTTTTCTGCATTTCTTGCTCCAAAACTTTCGCGTTCATCTTTGGACAGATTTACTGCAAATAAAGAGAAACTTACATAAAAATCAATACAAAAAGGCTTTTGGACACACACTAAACCTAAGGAAAAAGCATTAAAAATACCGTGAAACCACGGTATATCAGATGTACCAGAAAGAAACAATGGATCACATTTATTTTGACAGTCCGTTCTCAAAAAGATGTAGAAGAAGAAGAAAAATCTAAATTATGTGTAGGTATTGTATTTGATTTTGTTTCACAATTAATTTGCAAATGTCCAGTAGTCTGTCAAAGAAAGTGAATTCGCAATCTTTCCAATAACATGTCAAAATAAATGGCAAATTCACTATCTGAACAGATTTTCAAAACAAAGAGACATGAATCAGTAGTAATAGAACTAGTCATCATTAGAACTCTTGCTTGAGCTTTAGTCAATGTAAGTGGACGATTGCAAATTGATTGAGTTTTATTTGCTGCCCAATTATGCATATATGAAAATAAAAGTCTCGATAACATTTTACTCGTGAGACACATTAGTTATTGCATTCGAGATTACGAACCTTTAAATGTCAAACAAAAAGGCCTGATTAAAAATAAAACATGTTCAAAGCATCTACAAATTAGATATTTTGTAACGTGTTTATAGTTGAGAGACATTGAAGAAAACTTGAATTGATAAATAGAGAGATGTGATTGTTAAAGAGAAGTAAACATTGGCTTCGGCATTACAATGGAAGAACTAACTTAACAATTAACATCTATCTAAAATAAGTCTTATGGCTGATGTTTCAAAAAGTTATAATCGGTAACATTAATTAAAAAATAGAGAGCTCTTGAATTCATTTGTGTAGTAGTGTGTCTCTAGCCTTTTTGGCTTGTTCTAACATTGCCTTATACTTATATGTGTTTCAATACAACTGTAACGACCGATTTGGTCGTTTTGACTACTTGAGCTTTTTATTTGATAAAATACTTTTAGATAAATTCTAAATGGTGTTTTAGACTATTCGTAACTATAATAATGAAATTAGTGGGAGTAGTTTTAATAATTAATTTATTGGTGGTTAAAGAAGTTAACAATAAAATTAATAATAGGTCACTTTTACCAAAATTATAATTAATCATATAATAAGTAGGTCAATATTATTTGGTTGTACGAAAACTGCTCGCACTTTTATTCTTGAGTTCTCGTCGCCGTCGAGACGACAAACAAGAAAGACTAGAGGTAAAATTTCATCTAACTCTCAATGTTATTGGATAAAAATGGATAGCTTGATGAGTATTAATACTTTTTATTATTATATAATTATAATCAAATAGATGTCATACATTCTAATAATATAATATTGATGGTTAGGCGAGAAGGGATATTTTCATCATTGAAAATGTAGGCAAATGTATAGTGTTACTATGTGAAAGTAGGGGGAGACAAATATTAATTTCTCACTGACTAAAGAGGATAGTATAATGATGATGTTATGAAATCAATGATATAATATTATTAATTCATTGTTGAACTTAAGAAAGAAACATATTAGTAATTCGACCTTGTGGGTTTTTGTAGTGCCGTTGTTTGGATTAATGAAATTTGACGTTAATTGTTTTCTTTAATTATTATATTACAGACAAGTTTTGATATATTGAAATAGATAATTAAATATTAGGTATATTATGATACTTAAATACTTTTAAGGTTATGTTATTTGGAGGTTAAGACTTAACCCTAGGCTTGAATTTAAGACATAGAAAACTTGACATATAAATTGACCTTAAGATGTTAAGAACTTGAACATAGAATTGTGCTTGGTAAGTTTTTGGGTTTAGGGTAGACATATAGTAATATGGGTGTCAGAAGACTCGTTAACTTATAAAATTATGCACATATACTTGATAGATGGAAAAGGCTCGGGGGCATTGAGGAAAGGAAAAGTATTGGAGAAATAGCATGTTGATTTCAGTTATTCGATGGAGGTAGGTTATGGTTTATGCTATTTGATAGTAAACTCTTAATACTTACTATATGCATTGAATGATATTGTGAAGTTTTCTATGTACTTGATTGTGTGATTGTGTGGCTTGGTTGTGTGTTTTGTAATTGGTCTGAAATCCCGAGACCGTGGAATGTGTAATCTTAAACCATCTCTATCGAAGTAATGCCTTGAATAAAGAAGGCTCGATGAAATATTATTAACGAATGAAAAAGTGTTGATATTAAATGATAAATTAATTGTATTATTGGATCGGGGTTTCACGTTCCAACACTGTATTCTTGGATCAGAGTGTCACATTCCGACATGGTATTTTTGGATCGGAGTGTCACATTCCGACACTGTATTCTTGGATCGGAGTGTCACATTCTGACACTGTATTCTTGGATCGGAGTGTCACGTTCCGACACGATAATATTAAAGGAAAAACATGTTGAATTAATGGAAGATACTCAATCTCAAATAACTCAACTCCCAAAATGGTTTAGTTTGGAGGCATGAGTCCTCAAGTGTGATCTTGATACCGTTAAATTAATACGTGCTTACTTTATTGTTATTGACACTTGTTCATGTTGTTTGTTGCTTATCACATATTAAGTGCTATAGTTGAGTTCATACTATTATTCTTTGTATATTAGTTACTATTTTGGGTTGACAGATGATACTTACTCAGTACATGTTGCCTTGTACTGAGTCTTACTTGTTTTATTCTTTGTTTTCCTTTTATGAAATGCAGCGAGTGTACCTATGACTTCCGATTTCCCTCAGCTCTAGCCAGCCTCCCGCATATCAAGTTCCAGGGTGAGCTATCCATTCAAGCTCGTGTTGGGTTTTCTCGGTCATGACATGATGTCCTATACTTTCGACACATACCATTTTATTCTTTTATTTTGGTGTATTTGATATTCTTAGACTTAGTATTAGAAATTAGATGTCCTTGATGTGATGACTTTCAGGTTGTGGGAAATGATATTTAGTAACATTTCAGTTTTCGCGTTATGCTTGTATTTTGTAAGTTAGATTAAATTGGTTGGTTCACCCACTTAAGAAGTTAAGTGTGGGTGCCACTCATGAATCGTTTTGGATCGTGACAATAAATACAATTCATCAAAAAGATGAGGCAAAATCCAATCCGGACGTTCATCAGTATCTCAAACTTTCTTTAGCCAACTACACAGTTTGGCAGATGCCCTCCTCTCAAATGTGATCGAAATGACCAAATTGTACCTCGACTCCCAAATACACATAGCTTCTTGGTTATATTTATTAGGGTCGTGCAAGTGCACTTTTTCCTCGATGGAAAATAGACTGGAGCGCCACACCATAAACATGTGATTCTAGAATTTTTGAAGGTTTTAATATCCACTTGAAAAAAATGTTAAATATTTCCTCAATTTCGAATTAGTTCAATGTTGAGTTGTTTATTTAACACATAAATTAAATATAACTATATTGTTATTATTATTAATCATTGTCAAATTTATATTATAACTTATTTCAGCATTGATTAATGAAGAATAAAATTAGAAAAACATTTTAAAAGTAGTTTAGAATATTGAATATTTAAATTAATTTAAAAATAAAAAATATACCAATAATTTAATTAATTTAAATGAAATATTTTGGTAACTTCTTATAATTTTGCCTTTTTATTTTTTATATAAAAGACTTTTTGGCCATGTTGTTTTGTCATGTCTATATCATTTAGCTCTATTAAATAAGTTGCATATATATATATATATATGCAACTTATTTAATGTAATATGGTTGGTATATAGGAGTCTTACTAAAATATGGTAAGAGAAAGATGTATAAAAAGAAATATAAGAAGAAGCAATAATTAAGAGGCATTAAAAATATATGACAAGAAATATTAGAACAAATAATAATCAAGGAGCCTTAAAATATATGACTAGAAATATTAGAACAATTAATAACTAATTAAGAAGACTTACAAATTTATGACGAAAAATATTAGGACGAATAATTAAGAAGCTTTAATATATATATATATATA
>NC_028648.1:62072989-62076383 GCF_001406875.1 Solanum pennellii
TATATATATATATATATATATATATGTATGTCCATGGTCATGTAAAAAGCTCACAAATAAAGCAAGTAAGTGTAAGCTAATATATCTTTTGAAGAAAGTCGCAGTTTATGAAATTTACAGAAATTCATTGTTGAAGGATATAATCGATCAATTATATCTTTTCTTGTACAAATTTTGGAGCTAATGTAATTAAGGCATTTTAAGATGGCCAGATTTATTTTGCCCAATCCCCTAAGTGTATACGTAGACGGTGCCTTTTAAATAGACAAACTATTTCTTACTTGTCTCCAAGTTATTGCACGAAGGAGGTTATTTCGGGGACTCAGAATATTAAGAAGTTAGGAATCAAAGAATGTTATCGAAATTATGGATTTCTCAACAATCTGTATCAACTTGAAACATTGAGTTCAGAAAGAGTTTGTCCAAGTATATAAACTTCACCAGGAATTTGTCCTTGTTGGACATCATAGTTGAGTTTGCTAACCTTTAGGTGCTAAAGCTCATGTACATATATATCTTGTTGTGGCAACGAATGGTATCCAATTGTTACGGGATTTACTCGATAAAAAGTTTTGCTAATTCAAGGTAATAATCTCACGAACTAGAAAGCTACAAATGATGATTTTCAAGTCTTTGAATGACTCGTGATCAGAGGTTGCTCTCATTTGAAAGACATACCCTAACTTGCTGTCCTTCACATAATGTGGATTAGTTAATAAAATCTATGTTGCTCGACTCTAAATTATATGAGACATTATATTGAAAACTTACAACTTATTCCGATAGGAAAAATATTGATCAAAAAAAGAATCTCAAAAGGAGATGAAAGGAAAATTAGCTAACTTAGAAGTTTCTATATACAAGCTTCACAGAGGTGCTACAAGTAATGTTTTAATGTTCTTCGTGCTTAAAAGTCACTTAGGTATTATGAGGAAGCTAGAAATTTTTTGAATTTTTGAGGTCTTAATATCCCCTTGAAAAGTTGTTAAATATTTTCTCAATTTGAAATCAATTGAATACTTAGTTGTTTATCTAATTCATAAATTATATATAATTTTATTATTATTATTACTAATCATTGTCATAATTATACTGAATAACTAATTTCTATACTAATTAATAAAGAATAAATTGGAAAAATATTTTAAAAGTAGTTTTAAAAATTGAATAACTAAATTAATTTATCAATAAAAAATATATCAATAATTCAATTAATTTAAAATGAAGGAATAATAGTTTTTGGTAATTTCTTTATAATTTAACCTTTTTATTTTTTGTATAAAATATTTTCTTTGTCATGTTGTGTTGTCATGTCTACATTATTTAGATCTATAAAAGAAGTTGTCGTTATATATATATATAATATATATATATAAAGCTGGATCTTCAGTCCGCTGATGTGGCACGCCTCAATGATCAGGAAACTTATTTATTTATTTTCTCATATTTTTTTTCTTACTTTCATACCTAAATTGATTGTAGTATTACCGTTTAATGTTCTCACTTAAAGTCTATAATAATTATTGCCTTATAATTAATTAAAGTTTAATAAAGAGAAAAACTACGGTTTACAATTCGATTTACAATTTCAATTTTTAATTGTAATTAGCCCTTAACCATTTCCTCAAAATAAGGCTTTAATTATTGGAGAAATGATTTATAATTCTAAATTCAGAATTACTGTTTTTCAACAGCCAATATATTAGGTCCTATAAATCATACTTCATTATTTATTCCAATAACCTTTTCTTTATCTTTCTAAATTTCTTTGAATTTGATGATTTGGTAATACTATTCTAATAGTTAATAGAAAAAAATATCTAACTTTATATTGTCTAATTTGACAGGAAGTTTAAAATATTTTGAAAAAATCTTCCCATGGAAATTATATTAGTATTCATAGAATATTGTGAAGGTGAGAATATTATTATTTAATTTTCATTAATATTTTCTTTCTCTTGATAAATTTCTTTGTATTTGATGATTTGCAGATACTATTCTAATAGTTAATAGAAAAGATGTCTAACTTTATAGTCTAATTTGGTAGGAAGGTCAAAACGTTTTGAAAACATCTTCCCATGGAAATTGTATTAATTTTTCTGAATTATTGTGAAGATGAGAATAATGTATGAACTTTGGTTATCATGTAAAGTTACATAATGTTTTTATAATTTATATTTTTTTCTATATTGTATAAATTTGGTATCCACATTATAGCCTCATTATATATGAATTCACAATGCGCAAGACTCTATTTGAAGCGAGCACTTCCTACCAAGGAGTTTTTTCATAATCAAGATTTGACTAGACATCCGATTAAGAGATTAACCATGTCTATTAGAACACCTCATCTTTCCGTGCTTGCTTATAAGTTCTTGTCTCCGAATAAATGTAACTTTATAGTTTTATTGTGAAACATATATTAATTCATGCGGTGGAATACTTTTCCCTTATACAAAAAACATAATATATTCATATTGCGAATGTAGTTGATTTCTAAATTGATGATATTGTAATGTCAATCAATTTTAAAATAATATTTTCACACCTCCACTACTTTTGCAGCCTTCAGTAGTCATTAATAAAAAAATTAACAATGACCTCCTTAATGTGTTCTATAAATTCCCTTTTTCTTTTGTATTTTTTTCATTTTATTTAACTATTTAATATGTTAAGCATTTATCTTTCTTTTCTAAAGTTATTGGCTAACGAGTGAATATGTTTGAATATGATTCACTTTGCCTCTCCAATATTTTCTCTCTATTTCATTAAGTATACATTTACATAAGAAATATATGTCCTATTTAAATTTTAAAGGTAAAGATTATATTAAATTAATAAAATCATAATCATAATTAATTAGTTAAAATTTATATTAAATAAATCATAATCATAATTAATTTAGTAAATAAGTTTTGAAAAGTACTTTTAAAATTCGGTAAGAAAATATTTCCTACCAATCTAAATACACATTAATATCATCTTATATTTTAAATATTTGAATATATGGGGCTACTCTGTTTGGAAATGAAATAAATAAATCTTATATTATTGATATTTAAATATTGTAACGACCTGTTTAGTCGTTTTGAGCAGCAGATTTATTTCTGGAAAAACTGGCTAAGATTACGGACATCACGACGGACCGTCATAGGCACGACGGCCCGTCACAGATGTCTCGTTTCAGCATACTTAGAATTCTGAAATTGGGTACTGAAAATCGACTCTCTGTAATCTGTGACGGACCTGCAGGACGTGCCGTCACATCCACGACGAGCCGTCGTAAGCTCCCGTTGCAAAACACTTCAACTCTTGAGAAATTGGTACGGGAAACGAGTCTCTGACCGTCAGGACGGAGGTGCAGGACGGACCGTCACAGGTGTGACGGGCCGTC
>NC_028648.1:62085117-62117609 GCF_001406875.1 Solanum pennellii
TGCCTTGAACTTCCGGCATGGACTAGCTTTTTAGTTATTTTTGTTCTTAGACATTCTTAGTTTAGTAATTTGAGATAGATGTTCTTGTGATGATGACTTCCAGATTTTGGGGAATTAATAGATGTTGATTTGTTTTATTTAATGAGTTTAAGTCTTCCGCATTATTTTCTGTTGATATATGTTAAAATGATAAGGGTTAGATTGGTTGGTTCGCTCACATAGGAGGGAAATTGTGGGTGCCAGTCGCGGCCCCGGTTTTGGGTCGTGACAAATATGTTGAGGTTGCTATGTCAATGAAAAAAGAGATCATTTTTTCTTTTAAAAAAATAGATTTTCTTGAACCTTTCCTTTTATGTATGTAATGTGAATCATAGGACATTTAAAAAAAAATAATATTTATCAGGCTAATGACACACATTAAATTCATGTTCAACAATTTTGGTATTTTAATAACATAAAATGAAGATTAAATCAATGGTACTAATGGATCTTCAAAACTTGTGGAACTTTATCAATTTTGAAGAGTATTTTTCTAATTTTATTTACTTAATTATGATTCCAATGTAATATAATCTTGATCTATAAATATTAAATAAAACATGTCTTTCATGTTGAATGTATATTATTTATGAAATGGAGAAAAAAATATAGAAGAAGAACCGCATGGGGTTTAATATAATTATGTATTCTCTCTCATGATTTGCCACAAAAATATCGCTATTTGTTTATTTACTTTTATTATATGGTAATTTATACAAATAGAAAATCATGCACTCCCTCCGTCACTTATTAGTTGATCATCTTTCTTTTTACGCGCATATATATTAAGAAATCATAAATCTTTATTTATTTATTTTATTATATAGACAAAAAGAAAATCACGTACTCCGTCTGTCTCATATTAGTTGATCACTTTTTTTTACGTGCAAATATTAAGAAATCATATATCTTTATTTATTTATTTTTATTATATAGTCGTCTATATAAATAGAAAATTATGCACTCCATCCATCACATATTAGTTGATGACTTTTCTTTTACGCACATATATTTAGAAATCATAAAAAAGTGGATAACTTTATCAATTCACCCCTTAAGAACTTTTTTGAAACTTTACAAAACACTTTAAAAAGAAATTAATTTGTAAGGTAACTTGGGGAAAAATCAATCAATGCTTTATTGATTTATTAAGGTGATCAACTAATATGTGACAACTATTTATAGTATAATTATCAACTAATATGAGCGGAGTACTTTATGATGGAGTAGATTGTGATTGAACTAATAAGATTGTGATAAATCATTAACTTTAATCAGTATGAAACTATGAAGAACTTTAATTGCCTGATGTTTTTCATATCAACTTTTATGTTTCATCTTTTTCCTTATCAGCAATTTGTAGCATAATTGTTTTTGCAATATCTTTAAATAGATTAGAATCGTAACTTAATATTCTCTCCTTTACTGAATTATTTATTATTGAAATAATTGTCAAGTAATGAAACTAATAATTTAAAAATATATTTAATTTTTGTAACGCGCGAAGCGTGGCAAAGTACACTAGTCAATAACTAATTAAGAAGCCTTAAAAATATATGATAAAAAATATTAGGACAATGAATAACTAAGACGCTTTAAAATATATAGGCATAATACATAAATATATCCTTTAACTTTATCTCATTTTACGTTTATGCCCTCTAGCTTTGAGTATGCACAAGTAGACACACAAACTTGCATAAGATTGAACAATAAGACACACGTGTGTTACGTGACATCCTACATGGTAATTTATTTTATACGTGGTGACTTAAGTGTATTATGTCATATATGACTCATGTGTCTACTTGTTCAACTTTATACAAGTTTAAGTGTCTTCTTGTGCACACTCAAAGTTTAAGAGTACTGTAAATGTAAAATGAGACCAAGTTAAAGGTCATATTAATGTATTATGCCAATATATATATTGATGTCCACTATCCTGTAGAAAGCTCACATCATCGAGGATGTGTTTTTCCAATATGGTTGTTATATTTATTATGTATTCTTTCCTTTTCTTATCTTCCACCTTTTTAGTATGGATATTTGTTCAGATGTCCCACATCGGTAGAGGGATGATAATTTATCTCTTTATATGGACTTAGAGAAACCTTCCGCATGAGCTTGCTTCCGGGGTTGAATTAGGCTCAAGTGTCATATCTTAACAATAATCCAATCCAAAAACTATTACAATTTCAATATTCAACAACTCCTCGTGATTTTAAAATTTTATTTCGATTTTTCTCCATTCAAAGAGGAAAAACATTCTAAATAATTGTAAAAAAAGAGTATGAGTAGATTGGTTACTTATCAACTAGATACATTGTATCATTTTTCAACAAATATATGCTTGTACTCGATGTATTCACAAAATTAATATACATATGCTCCACTAGTTTTCAGTTTTAGTTCAGATATAAAAATTGATTTTACTAGTATATATACTTTCAGTCAAAATGAGTTTGATTATGAGTTTGATGAGCAGAATTTTTTTTTTTAAAATAGCCTAAAAAGTATACAGTGGTTTTTTCAATTAATGTGATTCAAATTGTTATAACTTTTATCGATCCAATAGTATAACTCTTAATTTATTTTCTCCGTGATAGATAATTAAATTATAATACACGACTCAAATAACTACTTACTAGTTAAAGAGTTCAAACTCTACTGTATATAAGAACACTTTTCTTTAACATAAAATTACTCTATTTTATAGTATTTAGTAAACGACCTATCATATTATTCATTAGACTCATTTCTCTTTCACTGCATAACCACGTTACTTTCACCAAGTAAAATTGGATAATGTGGATTTCAGAGCCAAAAGGGCAAAAAATTGCGCAAATTTTTTTAGAATCCAAAAAAATTGAGCATAAGGCTTATGTTGAGATAACCTTGTAACGTTCTTAACTGCCTTAAACACATGAACAATAAAAATCGAATAAATAATGGAGAAGAAATATTAATATTTTTTAAAAAATGTGCCTTTTTATTCAAAATCGAATAAATAATAGAGAAGAAATATTAATGTTTTTTTAATGTTGTAAGCCTGATATCAGCATGAGCTTTATAAGGCTCATTTTGACAATGAACTTTACAAGACTATATCAACATGAGCCTTACAACGTACCATTTAATGACATCCATCCTTTCATACAAATATTGTCGGTTGATTTGATTCTCAATTTCTGTTATCTTTTTCAAAACATTGCTCAATATTTTTATGTTATTCGCTCAAGACTAGAATAATGTTACTACGTGTGATTGACCTTCAAACCAAATTCTCAATTTTGTCCAAGGCATAATGTACGATGCAAACTTAAATATCACTAACAACCTCAAAACTTGTGCTGATTTATGATAACATGATAGTACTCAAGTTCAATTTAGAATAGGCTATCAATATAATTTAGACTGACGTTCTTTATAAGTTTCCAAAAAAAAAAAAAAAACTACAAATAAACTCTTGCATGAGAGAAACAGGGAACAATATTTTTTTACTTCTAGTCAATATCTCTCTCTTGATCTTTGAATCTTGATATTAACTACCAGTAGTATATTTTTTACTTTCTATCTTGAATATAATTTTTATTTTCTTGTATTATTAGCTCCTATTAGAAAAAAAATGTGATCACACTATCTTGCTTGCTTTTAGTTAGGGATGTGCATTTAATTTTTCGGTTTGATTTTGTACTATTCAGATTGAATTTTTTTTATTTTGAAAAAGTGTAACCCAATCCGAACAAAAACAAAATTTGGTTTGAATTGGTTATTGTCTTTTTGGTTTCAGTTTTTCAGTTCGGTTAATTGATTATGTCAGTAATTAGAAACATAACAAAGTTATATTTACAACTTGAAAAAAATATTATATATATTGGTTTTTTTGGTTTCTCAATTTTCATTTTTCTAAATCCGAAACCAAGCTAGAAAACCAAACAAAATAAATAATAAATCCAAAATCAAACTAGAATTCCAAAAAAACCAATCCAATTAGAATTCGATTTGATTTTTTGATTTAATCTAAATAGTACACACCACTACTTTTCACCCTATTTTATTAATTTTAACTTTATATTGCGGTCAAAAATTCTATTTAAAGTCAAATTCAATTTCTCAATATTTATTATTCTTATTAAAAATAGACATCCACAATACTTGTCATTAATTAAAATAAATTAATTTATTTACTATTTCTTCCTTTACCCTTGATCATAAATAGGGGTGTTCGTGGTCCGACTATTGATTAAAATCAAAACCAAACCAATCTAGTCAGTTTTATAAATTTTTAAAACAACCAAACCAAACGACAAAAATAACCATCTATTTGGTTATTGTTGGTTTGGTTCATTTTTATTTGAAAGTAATAATTTATTTGAGGACCTACGTATCTCGATAGACACAAACACCAAGTACATGAACAATCTACAAAAAAGAATGTGGGTCCAGCCAAACAATTAAGCAATATTAGAGTTATCATTACACGAACAATGTGATTCGTTTAAGAGAAAGTGTGATTATGTTATGTGAAGTACAGTAGGTAAAGACAAAAATGGATTTTGATGGACTTGGATTTGAGATTGTTATACTTGGGCTAAAGTGTTGAGCTTGAGAAAATGATTAAATTAAAGAATTAAGTTAATCAAAGGAACCTTTAATTAAAATTTAACAAAATATTTTAAACTTATCATGAACATAATTATAAAATTTATATATCTAATTTATCAGTTCAGTTTGGTTATTTTTGCGGTTGTTTTTTAGTAAAACTAAAACCAAATCAAACAGTATCGGTATTCAAAATTTAAAAACCAAACCTAACTAAAATAAACCAAATATCAGAATTTTTAATCAGTTCGATTCAAAATGTGATTTTATTTGGTTGTTACCCATAACCATGAACAACCCTAGTCATAAATATAAAAATATATTTATATCAATTAAAAAATGTATCATCAATATTGAATAATCCTACATTTTTTTATTAAAAAAAAAAATAAAAACACACAAAAAAAAGCGTAGAGAAAATCTCTCCATAAACAAAAGTCTTTAAAAGACTACGTTGCAGATTCTATGGTATTATGTTACGAGAATACATATCTTAAATTTATAGATCTCCAAAGTGTGATATCTCGTAACTTCAAGTAACGAATAATAAGCTAAGAAACAAAGAATAATCATTGTTGGAAATAAATAGGGAAATTTAGAAAATTTCGTGAGTGTAAAAGTGATGTCTTTGGTCATTTTCAAACATCCATAACTCCCAGATCAAGAGGAGTTCGGGTGAGTTGTTTATATGGTCGGAAAGCCCTTGGAATGATATTTCCAACGACACTGAGTTTTCACATTTTTGATGTCGTATGAGTGAGATATGTCTTTCGTTAGTTCGCCTGTTAGACAGAGGAAAGTCTAATCCGAATTTTAGAAAGGGTAAAGTAGTCTTTTCACCCTAATATTTCCTAATTTGTTATAGGGGTTTATTAGGGGTAAAACAAAGTCCTAATTCAGTTTTAGGAAAGTTGAGAACGCTTAGGGCTTGGGAGAAAAGAGAAGAGAAGAGAAAGATCAAGAATTCTTCAAGTACGCCAAGAACCGTTGTGTGAATTTCATCGAGGGTGATCCCCCTATCGAAGTATATGAGATATTTCGCGTGTGTGTTTAATTCATAAAGTTTCATATAGATTGAATGAGAAATCTTGAAGTTCTTGATGAACAAATTGTTAAATCCCTTTTGGTTGGTTTGTAGTATACCCTTAGTTGTTTGGTTTGTCTTTCCAAGTTATTTTATGAGTCTAAACTATTGGGTATTGAGTATATTAGTGATTTTAAGTGTTTGGAGGGAAGATCCATGGAAGTTTGGAAGGTTTAGAATTGAATATCAAAGAAGAGAAGTCGGTAAGCTCGTCTGACAGGCTCTAGGGCGCCGTGCCAGCCAGAGCTTCTCAGGACAGAATCTGTCCGTCAGTCTCTGGCGCCTCGCGCCTATCAGAGCGCTAGGGTCACCTGGAGTGCCCATTTCTCCCCCATCATTTCGTACGAGTTCCTAAGTTATATACCGATAAATCTTAGTTTATTACAACACTCTTAAGTAAATCTAAACATCATGAAATCATGCATAAACATGAGATCATGATCCTTGAACCCATAGTCTAATTCAAGGAAATTTAGGAGCAAAGTCAAAGAAGTTAAAGAGTTAAGTCTAAGGCTATGAAGTAAGTTAAAGTGAAGTTTTTAAAGAATCCAAGAGTCTTATTTAAACGTTTTAACTTCATTTTAAGTCTCAAGTTTCGAGTTAAAGAAAGAGTAAAAGTTGAAGTCTTTTCTTCAAAAGAAGTATGAGGGGACTAAGTATTCCCTAAGAGTTAAGTTTTAGGTTACGCAAAGAGTAAGAGGTGAGTTCATTTCTCAAAAGCTATAGGGGAACTAAGTACTCCCTAAAAGCCTATAATTTTTTTCACATTTAAGTTAAAAACTAATATTTCCCAACAGAGTTTGAACAAGAAAAGGGAATATTGATTCGAAGAGGGCTTTTCAAGCTAAAAGGGGTTGAGCAAATTATCTCAATCTAAAGGAAAGGGGTTATTTTAAAACCATGAGCAAAAGTATATTTTGGGAGTAGTATGGAGCACCGATGTGGGGTAGAGAGTTCAACATAAGTCAAGTATACATGTAAACTATGTATAAGTAAAGTTGAGTTTCTATTGAATTTTCTTTGATGAAATGAGTTGTTTTACTATTTTACAAACTTTATATCTATCACACGTGTTTTAAATTTCCTTACGTATATATACATTGAGTAAAGTAATGCTTGAGTTGAGCAGAGCCAATGTAAGTTCATCTTATTCCTATCAAAATTAAGTCATATTTTAGCATTAAAACTCACATACTCGTACATTCAATGTACTGATGCCAGTTGGCCTGCATCATTTTGTGATGCAGATACAGGTAACCAGGATCAACATCCAGCGCATCGTTGATCTAGTTTGAGCACTCATAGTCAGTGGTGAGCCTCCTTACTTTTAGGAGGATCCTTTTTATATGCTTTCCAATCTATAAATTTCAGAATGTTGTGGGGTCTGTCCCAACATTCATCTTAGTATTGGTAGAGGCTTCATAGACGGATAGTCAGTTAATTAAGTTGAATCTATTTCATTTCAGATAATATATTTGAGACTTAAGTGTCATTTTGTCCAAGATAATCAAGTTTAAGTATTTCTTTCAATAATGTTCTTATATCATAACTGAGTTGAGTTAAGTCTTCAGATGAGATAAGTAAGCTAGGCCAAGGGTCCGCTCAAGACCAACAATGGTCATTGGGTGCGGGCCACGTCTAGGGTGTAGACTCCAGGCGTGACAAACTTGTTATCAGAGCACAGAGTTCAAGATTTCTAGGGAGTCTATGGAGTCCTATCTGTAGGGTCTTAATCATCGGTGTGAAGCGCGCCACATATATGATTAGGAGGTTACAACATTTAGGAATTTCTCCCTTCTTTCATAAATCATTTTCTTGCGTTAGAGTTTATCTTTAATAAGTATTCTCTAATTCATGCTTGCAATTATTTCAAATAACAATGCCTCCACGAAGAACAACAAAAGTCGTCCAGCTAGAATAAATGTAGAAGCTTAGGAACAAGAGTTACCTAATGCTCCTGAAGTGCAAACTCAAGGGGATGTTACAAATGTGAGTTTCGTGAGTCTATCCGAATGTTGAGTCAAGTTGCGACCAACCAAGTCGGGCAACAAAGAGGATCTCGACAAGAAGGGGATGACACTTCAAGGATTCAGGAATTCATGAGGATGAATCCCCCAAGTTTCACTTGTTTGAGCACTGCCAAGGATCTGGAAAATTTTGTAGAAAGTTAAAGAAGGTATTTGATATAATGCATGTTGTTGGTGTTGACAGAGTTCAACTGGCTGCATACCAACTCAAGAGTGTGACTAGGACTTGGTACGACCAGCGGAAGGAGGGTAGAGAGGAAAATGCACCACATATGAATTGGACTTGCTTTGAAGAAGCTTTCTTGGGGTGTTTCTTTCCCCGAGAATAGAAAGAGGCCAAGGTACGTGAGTTCCTTACCTTGAAACAGGACTCACTCAGTGTGCATGAGTATGGGTTGTAATTCACCCAAATGGTTAAGCCCATGTGGAGTAGGATGAACTTCTTTGTTGCTGGCTTGGGTTGTACATCAAGATAAGAGTGTCGGGCTGCAATGCTTATTGGGGACATGGACATTTCGAGATGAAAGGTGTATGTATAACAGGTTGAGGTGGAAAAGATGAGGGACAAAGAAGAGTACAGAAATAAGAAAGCTAAGACTGGGAATGAGTCTAGTCAACAAAAGGGTGGAGCGAGTCGACAACAATTCTAAAAAAAAAGTTGCATGCACCATCATGTACTAGTGCACCTGCGCCCAGAAACAGAGGTGAGTATAATGGACACAATTCTCTGAACGTCAAGGCTAGACCAGCCCAATCTCAAGGTAGTGTGGCACAAAGAGGGAGTTGTGCTCCTGCATGGGCTAAGTGTGGTAGAAACCACCCAGGTAGATGTCGTGATGGCCACACAGGTTACTTCAAGTCTGTTCAAGAGGGTCACTTCATGAGAGAGTGCCCTAAGAATAAGCAAGGGGGTGGAAATCCGGGCAATAAAGCTCAATCTTCATCAATTGCTCCACCAGATAGGGCAGCACCTAGAGGAGCCATTTTTGTTACTGGCAGAGGGGTTAACGGTCTTTATGAAATCACTAGCCACCAAGAGAAATCTAACTCTCCATATGTTGTCATGGTTACGATCAGAGTCTTTAATTTTGATGTTTATGCTTTGTGAAACACGGAGCAAGTTTATCTTTTGTAACTCCTTATATTGCAAATCACTTTGAGATTCTTCCTGTGAAATTTAGTGAATTCTTCTGTAGACACCTATTGGAAAGTCTATTCTAGCGAAAAGAGTCTATCGTGATTGTCCTGTTTCCATCAATCACAAGAACACCATGGCTAATCTCATAGAGTTAGACATGGCAGATTTTGATGTCATTCTAAGTATGGACTGACTTGATGCATGTTATGCGTCAATAGATTGTAGAACTTGAGTTGGTCAAGTTCCAAATTCCTAATGATCTAGTCATAGAGTGGACTACTAATACAACAGTGCCTAAGGGTCGTTCATTTTATACTTAAAGACGAGAAAGTTAGTCTCAAAGGGGTGTATCTATAACTTAGTTCGAGTTAAGGACTCAAGTGTTGATATACCTTCCCTTCAGTCAGTTCATATTGTGAAAGAGTTTCTAGAATTTTTTCCTGATGATCTTCCTAGAGTCATCCTGAAAGAGAGATAGACTTCGCCATATACATCATTCTAGATGCTCTTCCTATCTCTATTTTACCATACAGAATGACACCAATAGAGTTAAAGGAGTTTAAAGAAACACTGAAAAATCTATTAGATAAAGGTTTCATTCGATCAAGTGTCTCACCTTGGGGCGCTCCGGTCTTGTTTGTAAGGAAGAAAAATGGTTCCCTTAGGATGTGTATAGACTACTATAAATTGAATCAGGCTACAATCAGTTGAAAGTTAGGAATTGTGATATTCCAAAGACAACTTTTAGAACCAGATATGGGCATTACGATTTCTTGGTTATGTCCTTTGGTTCAACAAATACACCTGCAACATTCGTGGATCTTATGAATAGAGTCTTCAAACCTTATTTGGATCTGTTTTTCATCGTCTTCATTGATGACATACTGGTTTATTCAAGGAGTGAAGAAGATCATGCTAGTCACCTCTGGATAGTTCTTCAGACTTTGAGAGATAAAGAAATATATGCCAAGTTCTCCAAGTGTGAGTTTTGGCTTAAGTCTGTGGCATTCTTGGGTCACATTATTTCTGGTGATGTGATTAGAGTTAACATTCAAAAGATAGAAGCACTTTAGAGTTGTCCTAGACCCACGTCTCCTATGGATACAAAGTTTCGTGTGTTTGAGTGGTTATAATAGGAGATTTGTTGAAGGGTTTTCCTCTATCTCGTCTCCTTTAACCAAGCAAACTTAGAAGATAGTCAAGTTTCAATGGTTTGAAGCTTGTGAGAAAAGCTTTTAGGAATTGAAAAAGAGATTGACTATCGCTCTGGTTTTGACCTTTCTAGAGAGTGATACATAAAGAGTTTTATTGGGCTGTGTGTTGATCCAGAATGTCAAGGTTATAGCTTATGCCTCCTGACATTTGAAGATTCACGAGAAGAGTTATCCAACTCATGACTTGGAATTGGATGCAATAGTTTTTGCTTTGAAGATATGGCGTCACTATTTGTATGGGTTTATGTTGACATATTCACTGATCACAAGAGCCTCCAATATTTGTTTACTCAGAAAGAGATAAATCTCAGTCGAAGGAGGTGGTTAGAATTACTCAAGGATTATGATATGAGTATTCTTTACCACCTAGGTAAGGCTAATGTGGTTTCTGATGCCTTGAGTACGTTGTCCATCGGTAGTAACGCCTATGTCGAAGAAGAAAACAAGGAGTTGGCTAAAGATGTGCACAAACTTGCACATTTGGGAATCAGACTTATGGATTCCACATAAGGAGGAATAGTGGTGACAATTGGGGCTGAGTCATCATTAGTGTCACAGCTGAAAGAGAAGTAAGATCAAGACACCATTTTGCTTGATTGAAGGCAAGTGTCCATTGGCAAAGAGTATTGGCTTTTGAACAATAAGTAGATGGTGTGCTAAAATACCAAGGTAGATTGTGTGTACCTAGAGTGGATGGACATCAAGAGAGGACCTTGGAGAAGGCTCATATCTCCAAATATTTCATTCATCCGGGTTCCACCAAGATGTACCGCGAAACTGTCAATGTGAAAACTCACAACTTTTTGAAAATGTCACAAATCATCGAAAAAGTTACAACTCTATAAAAAAGACACAAACTTTTAAAAAGTCACTATACATAAATGTGAAAAGGAGTCTGCATTTAATATAATATAGTAAATATAAATATAATATTAAACACACAATATATAATGACTTGGGTGTTTTAAGTTGGGGGTACTATAGTAACTTAACATTAATGTTTGGGAGTTCATGCTTTTAAGATAGTATAGAAGATATATATATATATATTCTTTAAGGATGTATTTTTCCTACAAAAGGGGCTTACACAAAAAAAAGTGTAAAGAAGACTATTATTTTCCTTCATTTTATTACTATTACTATTTATTTCTACTATATTAGAAAAGATCTATTTCAACATGTTTTGCTTAGTGTCAGCAAATTAAAAAATGAGGGCACTTGGTTCATTTAAACCAATAAAGTCGACATGTATAAAGCTACGTGTCCTATCACTGCATCCAAACAGATGACATGTAGCACACAAATTTCTTTTGCAGAACCTATAGCTTTCTACTCTTCCATGGCCCGAATAGCTTGGATAATAACAAGTGGACTCATTTGTTAATCGAATGTATTAATGTAGGCTATTAGGATAGTATTACAAATGCTCAATATTGGCAAGTTACTATAGTCTTTTACCTCTTTCTCTGTTTAAGTCTCTATGTCGATTGTCTTTTGCTATTTATTAATCAGAATATAAATATTGTTGGTGTATTTAACTTGTGCAGTAATCACAATTGATAGTGGTTGGAGAGATTTTACATTTTAGATTGAAGGTTTGATTATCTGTTTGTTCATGTTCATTTCTTTATGGTTGATGTTAGGGTTTGAAGGTGGACCTTATAACTACACATTATTGTATGTCTTAAATGGCTGCATGCGAGTTGCTCAAAAATATTATGGAACTCTTACTTTTTCATATTTTTAAGATTTACTTATTCATGATTTTTTGTTACTTATAATTTCCCAAATCTTTTTTGTGTGAACAACGCTCATTGTTTAGAGAAATTCAGTTGCTCATGTATCATCTGAAAATGTTTTGGTGCGAATTGACAAGTACGTGTTTTTTTTCTTTTCTAGGTCCCTATTCCTTGTTTGTTTGATTGTTATTAGATCTGACAAATTTCAAATGCCTTTCATTAGCCTCTAGTTTATCACACTTCTCTTTCAAGTGTCCATTACGTCCACAATGGGTACATAAAAATTATCAGTTATAGACACATATTTGTTATGAGGATTATATGGTGGTTCTATTTGTCTGCAGCCCAACCCTTTCTTCCTATTGAAACTTTGCTGAGACTGGTTAGAGAGAATCTTGGAAAAGTAATTCCATTTTAGAGAGTGACTTAACTCTTCTTTGATCCTCCTAAGATCTTTCTTGGCTGATAATTTGTTTCAACAGAAGCAGCTAACTTAGATTCAAAAAGTTTAAGCTTATCCTTCACATCTTCCTAGAAAATACTATGTTTCTTTTATCTTTTTCTGAGGTGCTAGGCTCTTCTACAACAATTCTATTATTAGATTCCAATATCGCTATTCTAGCACTCATTTCAGAAACTTAAGCTAGAAGGACTGCATTTTCATTCTCACACAAACTTAATTTTTCATTGGGATAATGCCCAAGTACCCCCTCAACCTATGCCCGAAATCTCAGAGACACACTTATACTATACTGAGGTCTTATTACCCCCCTGAACTTATTTTATTAATAATTTTTTACCCCTTTTTAGCCTACGTGGCACTATCTGGTAGGTCCAACGATGGTTGACTTTTTTTTTTCAAATTTGTGCCACGTAGGTTAAAAAGGGGTAGAAAATTATTTATTAAATAAGTTCAGGGGGGGTAATAGGACCTTAGTATAGTATAAGTGTGTCTCTGGGATTTCGGGCATAGGTTGAGGGGGTACTTGTGCATTTTCCCTTTTTCATTCAACATTAAGTTTTTAGTAGAGCGTTCATCCACAGAATCAATCAGTAAGGCAACAAGTTTCCCCAAATTTTTAGCTGGAATATTATATTGATAAAGTTTTAGTTTAGAGAGTTACCTCATTGGTGTCTTCTTCATCATGAAATTTTTCCATCAAGGAGAATATTGAGTTGAAGACAGTCTTATCATCTTCAAAAACCATCATTGAGACATCCTCATGATCTTCAACATCTCCCTCTGACTCACTTGAATCATCTCCCCAGATAGAATAGGACTTTTTGACTAACTGATGAACATGAACCTTCCTCCGGAAGTTATCTCGGACAAGGTCCTTCTTGTGATATCGAACTTCATGAAACTTCTGCTTTTTGATTGGACACTCTCTCATAAAGTGACCACGCTTACCGCACTTATGACATAGATCATTTGCAGTTTTAGTTCTTCTAGTTGATGTTTTCTTTTGAAAACCTCCATGCTTTTTAATGATCTTTTGAAACCTCTTTGTTACATACACCATCTCTGCCTCCTCCTCAGTCATCTCACTTTGGGATAATTTCAGTGCAATGGTCTTCTCCTTCTTTCTTTCCTTCCCTGTTGTTCCCTTCTTTCTATTAAGCTCATATGTCTGCAAGTTCCCTATTAGCTCATCCATATGCAGTGTCATCAGATCTTTAGCCTCAGTAATTGCATCTACGTCGCTTTCCCAAGTTATTTTTTGAAGAGATTTGAGAATTTTGCGGACTTGCTTACACATTGGAATAAGTTCTCCTAGGCCTCAGAGCTCGTCAGTGATGGCAGTGAAGCGAGAGTTCATCTCAAAGATGATCTCTCATTCCTTTATCACAGAGTTTTCATACTCAATAGTGAACATATCAATCTTTGACTCCTTCACCCATTTAGTTCCTTCATCTGCATTTTAAGACAATCCCATATTTCCTTTACAGATTCTCATGCTGAGATTCTATTGTACTCATTACTATCAATGCCTCATACTAGAATCTTTTTTGCCTTGAATTTCTTTTCGATTTTTTTTCTGTTAGCTTCACTGTACTCTTTTCTAGTTTTGACCGCATAAGTAGTAACCGCTCCATCTTTGACTTGTTTCAAGGGAATGTATGGTCCATCAAGAAGGACATCTTACAACTCAGAGTCTTCTGCATTGATGTAGTCATGCATTTGATTTTTCCACATTCATAGTATTGTCCATTGAATCGAGGTGGTATGGTAGATAATTATCCTTCCTCAAGATTTGTGGAGCAGCCATTCCTCCGGGATCTTCCTTATCTGGTGTTAACCAATTTGAAAAATGGGAGCTCTGATACAACCTGTTGGAATGTCTGCGTCTACTTAAATAGATGGAACCGAGTCCTCACAACACTATTGCACAATAAATAAAGAACAGTTTACAAAAAGTAAAGATGATAATCACTTTATGTGGAAACCTCCTTTCTCAAGGGAGGAAAAGCACGACATATTCTCAACATGACTTTCCAAAACCACTTTAACTTTTTTTCAACAAGCAAAAGTAAAATTCGGTTACAAAACAAGAGATTAACCTACTAATCTCCACACTAAGTAATACACCCTATCACTTAGCTTAGCATGAGCAAATCGAACACTTCTTTCTATACTAATCCTACCTCATTAATATAGACTTAAAGTAAAATCCTAGGTTGTCTGTAACTCAAGTCCTTACAAAGATTCACCAAAGGTTGAAATGTTTCTATAAAAGTGAAACATATTCTATAATTTAAGAACAATTACAAGAAAGCAAAATACAGCAAACACAAAAAGCAATAAATGCACTTTGACCGGTTCCCTTGTAATTCTTGGAGCTTGAAGAATTTTCCTTTTTGAATGAATGAATGATATTTTTGGTTGATGTTTGATATATATAACATGAAAGGTTATTATCCATCAAACAAACAATCTAGTCATTCCTGATTGGTGAAGTACTCTGCGCTTCACCAACCTTCATTACACAGACGACTTTTACAATTGTCCAGCACTTTTGACAACTGGGACGAGTTTTATACTCTACAGAGGACCAGGTCCCTGCACTTGTGAGGAGATTATCAAAACATCTTGAAGCGCTAAGCTTCTAACAGAGTTTTAGGATGCTCCACTGAAGAAAGATTGAGAAGGTATATTAGCTATAACCTTTATATATTGTGATTTAGTTGATCAATATATAACACATTATACTCGTGTGCACATATTCATACCCTGCCTCACAAGAGATAGTTTATTATATAAGTAGGACCATCTCTAATGGCAGTCGAAAAATCTCCCAACAAAGTAAGGGGAGTTGAACTTTTGATGAAATACTTTCCTTTCCCTATCTTCTTTATGTGAAATCTTTGACGGAACTTGAAATAATTCCGAAAAGAACGAAGGTCCTGTAATAAAACTTGGTGGTTGGTATTAGTTGTAATACATCATAGTTTATTTTGGATTTATTTTCCCTTTGTACTGCTTCTTTGACATAGTCACTTGAAATTTCTGAACTTGTTTGTTTAAACATTGGTAAAGCTCTAAATTTCTGTTTGTCGAAGCTTCAATGCGAGCACCTTGTTCTTGATATGCACATCATTAAAAATTATCTTTATAATCTTAGTTACCTTAAATTTCCAAACTTTAGTATGATATGGCTTGGAGCTTTACTTATATGAACCAAGCACGTTGAGAAACTTGATGACATAACTTGATATTAAAGTAAATTATCTCAAACATTGATTGCCAAGAGGATAAACACATTGTCTCAAAATGTTTTTGTCAGATATTTGAGATGACTAAATCTCATCGCTAAGTCTTATCTTAGGTTGAAGAGTTGTAGTATATGAGTTATAACATGACCCCCATTCCAGATCATGTGACAAATTGTTGTGTTTTTGGAATACCTTGCGGAATACATGCAACTCATACTTTGAAACATTCAAGATTCCTTTCTTTTTTATTTTTATGTATGTTGATGTACTTGAATGCAAATACATTTACTATTTTAATTTTATCATGGTGTGATTACATTCTTCAATCATATTGCTATAGCACCAAACTGTAATGCAATATGTATTTACTTATGCCTGAACAAAGCTACAAAAACGAATTAGAAAAGTTTGTTTGACTATATGACATTTTGATTATATTTTAAACATTTTAGCATGATACAACACTGTTTATGCATTTTGGAATAGGATGTTTATTTGAATTTTTTACTGGTATTAGTGAATTTCTCCTTAAGTAGTACTCCTCTATTACGGGAGACGACACACTGAAAGACAAAGCTAATCCGTCATTGGATAAGGAAGAAAAGTCGAGAAAGATCTATATAAGATAAAAAATAGAGTAGGAAGTGTAATAGAGTATTAAACATCAATAAAACTATAGATCAAGAAAAAGTTACAGGAGGAACAACTACCTAAGGCTTAAAATGACATGAAATATGTGAAATCTTATGTAAATAGTGAGAGATGACTAATTCTTATAAATAATTGTCACGCCCGAGCTACCCCCGAGACGCGTACTGATACGCTCAAACTTACTTCTCAAATAAGAAGTAAAGCGGTCGTGTCAAGTAAATAACCCAACTAGTGAGGTTGAGATCGTTCCCACGAGGAAAATAGTCTATACTTAACTTCAACCTGTTATTACTATTGTTTGGTCAATGACTTCTTGGAAAGTAAAAACATAAAAAGGGGGGTTTCTATTTCTAAATGAGTGAAAATAAATAACGAACTTGAAAGAGACACTTAACAACTTTAACAGTTGGATTTTAATCAATTAGTCAAAGTAACTAGGGTTTACGTGTTCCTCACTGGTTCATAACTTGATAATTCTTACTATAACAATTCTTTCCTAGTATCTTGCATGCAAAGTGATANAGGTCGACGGACCTTGCGATGGATCGTCGTGGTCACGACGGACCGTCATGGACTCCGTCGTCCCATACTTACGCAATTTCTTTAGCTTCTCTCTTCACCACCCTCGTCGGCAAGTATGACGGACCGTCATAGGCACAACGGTCCGTCGAGGGTCTTCTTTCCAAAACACTTCAACTCTTGGAATCTGGGTACTGGGATCACTTCTCTGACCTTCATGACGAACCTGCAGGACGGACCGTCATAGACACGATGGACCGTCACAAGCTTCGTAACCCCACACTTGGTCAGACTTCCCCATCTTCCCTTCAGCAGCTTCACTACGCTGCCACCTACGGACCGTCACAAGCACGACGGACCGTCATGGACTCCGTCGTCCCATACTTACGCAATTTCTTTAGCTTCTCTCTTCACCACCCTCGTCGGCAAGTATGACGGACCGTCATAGACACGATGGACCGTCACAAGCTTCGTAACCCCACACTTGGTCAGACTTCCCCATCTTCCCTTCAGCAGCTTCACTACGCTGCCACCTACGGACCGTCACAAGCACGACGGACCGTCATGGACTCCGTCGTCCCATACTTACGCAATTTCTTTAGCTTCTCTCTTCACCACCCTCGTCGGCAAGTATGACGGACCGTCATAGACACGATGGACCGTCACAAGCTTCGTAACCCCACACTTGGTCAGACTTCCCCATCTTCCCTTCAGCAGCTTCACTACGCTGCCACCTACGGACCGTCACAAGCACGACGGACCGTCATGGACTCCGTCGTCCCATACTTACGCAATTTCTTTAGCTTCTCTCTTCACCACCCTCGTCGGCAAGTATGACGGACCGTCATAGACACGATGGACCGTCACAAGCTTCGTAACCCCACACTTGGTCAGACTTCCCCATCTTCCCTTCAGCAGCTTCACTACGCTGCCACCTACGGACCGTCACAAGCACGACGGACCGTCATGGACTCCGTCGTCCCATACTTACGCAATTTCTTTAGCTTCTCTCTTCACCACCCTCGTCGGCAAGTATGACGGACCGTCATAGACACGATGGACCGTCACAAGCTTCGTAACCCCACACTTGGTCAGACTTCCCCATCTTCCCTTCAGCAGCTTCACTACGCTGCCACCTACGGACCGTCACAAGCACGACGGACCGTCATGGACTCCGTCGTCCCATACTTACGCAATTTCTTTAGCTTCTCTCTTCACCACCCTCGTCGGCAAGTATGACGGACCGTCATAGACACGATGGACCGTCACAAGCTTCGTAACCCCACACTTGGTCAGACTTCCCCATCTTCCCTTCAGCAGCTTCACTACGCTGCCACCTACGGACCGTCACAAGCACGACGGACCGTCATGGACTCCGTCGTCCCATACTTACGCAATTTCTTTAGCTTCTCTCTTCACCACCCTCGTCGGCAAGTATGACGGACCGTCATAGACACGATGGACCGTCACAAGCTTCGTAACCCCACACTTGGTCAGACTTCCCCATCTTCCCTTCAGCAGCTTCACTACGCTGCCACCTACGGACCGTCACAAGCACGACGGACCGTCATGGACTCCGTCGTCCCATACTTACGCAATTTCTTTAGCTTCTCTCTTCACCACCCTCGTCGGCAAGTATGACGGACCGTCATAGACACGATGGACCGTCACAAGCTTCGTAACCCCACACTTGGTCAGACTTCCCCATCTTCCCTTCAGCAGCTTCACTACGCTGCCACCTACGGACCGTCACAAGCACGACGGACCGTCATGGACTCCGTCGTCCCATACTTACGCAATTTCTTTAGCTTCTCTCTTCACCACCCTCGTCGGCAAGTATGACGGACCGTCATAGACACGATGGACCGTCACAAGCTTCGTAACCCCACACTTGGTCAGACTTCCCCATCTTCCCTTCAGCAGCTTCACTACGCTGCCACCTACGGACCGTCACAAGCACGACGGACCGTCATGGACTCCGTCGTCCCATACTTACGCAATTTCTTTAGCTTCTCTCTTCACCACCCTCGTCGGCAAGTATGACGGACCGTCATAGACACGATGGACCGTCACAAGCTTCGTAACCCCACACTTGGTCAGACTTCCCCATCTTCCCTTCAGCAGCTTCACTACGCTGCCACCTACGGACCGTCACAAGCACGACGGACCGTCATAAGCTCCGTAGGTGGTCTCTTCTGCATTTCTTTCGCCCAAAATCTCCGCATTCAGCTTTGGACAGATTTCCTGCAAAATAAAGAGAAACTTATATAAAAATCAGCACAAAAAGACTTTCGGACACACTAAACATAAGGAAAAAGTATAAATTATACCGTGAAACCACGGTATATCACGTACACGGAACCTAGGACCACAAGTCATCCCAAGCTAATCTTGATGGCATGATCGTGATCATACTAAAGATAATAAACTGTTGCAGAAGCTAAATCATACTTAAAATGAAAAGATGGGGAATACCCATATTCTGTAACTGAGATATTTGAAAACAATGAGTTTAATACAAAAGAAATATTAACTCAATACTAAGCTGAATCTAACTATGTGTGAAATAAGCCTCTAAACTAGACTAGAAATACTAGGACAAGCCCCAGCTAAATCTAGCAAAAACAGAAACTAAATGACTAAAGACTGAAATGAAACTCATGACTGTTGTCCTCGGAGAATGAGGACACACCACTGAATCTGCTGAACTGGAGATTGGAAAATCGATCTATGCGTGATCTGGATGCTGAGAACCTGAACCTACATCATGAGAGATGAGCACGTATACGTCAGTTCTTGAAAGGTACTGAGCATGTAGGATAGAGTAAAACTGAAATAAAACATAAGTGAACAAGCACAAAAACAAGTATAATAATTCTGAACGTGATGTGCTGATTTCTGAGCTAACTATATGCAATGACCAATTTATAACATGTTGAAACTGAATACTGAATATACTGATAAATGGTCAATGCAGAGAGTCTAACTGAACTGTGGGAGCTACTAATAGCCGATAATAAAACCACATGAGCTAAATGTGGAGTCCGATGTATACGCCCCATCGAGAGGACCCAATATACCCTGCCAAAGGTATAAAGGCATGGTGGCGTGATCAGTAAATTGATTGCCCACAGAGGGGACTTACAACCTACTAGGCTAGTAGTTCTAGGACTACTTGTTACGCTAAACCCTAGTCCAACTCGGTATTATGATACTCCCTATGAATTTTCTAAATTAAATAATTATATCTGAATTTTTGTAAATACTGGATACTCAAAACTGAATATGCAAACTGAGAATGCAACAATTAATCTGGTAATTATGCATTTATAACTGAGGCATGTATATCTGAACTGTCTGAAATATATGACCTAGCATGTGTAATTCAAGAACTAATGAAATACAAACTAGGGTCCTGAAATTCATGCGATAATCTGAGTAATAACATGATAATATGATTTAAGACATGTATTTAATAAATTCATGAAGTTATATCAAAGTTCTAGAACCCTAGGTTTAATCATGATAAGAGAATGAAGAATTTGACTGAAAACTAGGGACCCAATGGGTGAAAGGAATCCACTAGTGAAATCCCACATACCTGGTGATTAAATCCACAAAAAAATACTTAAGTTTTGGGGCTGGAACTGCTGGAGCTTGTGTCGTTCTTGAACTACGGTTCTTGATCTTTTTTCTCCTCTTGCTTCTAATTTTCTAAGTTTTGATTTAATGATTTGACTTGGATATTTTTTAATCATGTAAATAGTCCAGGACTGACGGTCCGTCGTGCGCCCAACGCCCCGTCGCGAGGGCCTTTTCGACAAGCCTTTACTAAAATGGGCATAACGTTTTACTCGGAGGTCTGACTTTAGCAAGGTCGGTGGCTACGGAAAGATAATTCAATTATCTATCTGTGGGTAGGTCATGGAAGACCTAATTCATTTTGTGATAAGAGTTATCATTATTTTAAATTGACCCAACTGCATTTCCCTTAAACTGGCTGCAAATTTTCCACCTACCGGCTGTAGGTCCACCTACGAACCATGCTGGTCATCCATAGCTCTGCAAGAGAGTGGTTGAACGGAGTCTTGATCGACGATTGTGCAGGACGGACCGTGGTTCAGGCTACGGTCCGTCGATGCCACCGTTGGTAGCACCTGCAGATTTTTCTGAAAAACTAATTTTTGGTCTGTTTTGGATACGGGGTGTTAAAATAATAGAATGAGTGAAATCTCTGTTGGATTTTAAAAGGTGTGAATGGAGAATGAACAATTGCAACTTTTATAATTTGCGACTTTTATGAAAAGTTGAGAATTTCATGAAAACTTGCGACTTTTATGAAAAGTTGTGACTTTTATGAAAGGTGACATTTTTTAAAGATTGTGACTTTTCCAAAGGTTTGTGACCTTTCCGGTAAGGCACAATAAGAAGCTTTTTGCACTACCCTTTGTTTTCTATAAATTGAGGAATTTACTTACATTTAAAAAGTTTTAAAAGATTTTTTTGACTTCTTCAACTACTACTAATTCTAGTATTCTAAGTATACTTGACTGCCGTTGAGTGGCTTGCTGACACCACCGTTTTGGGTTTTAATACACGGATGTTTGAGATCATTCTATCCTAGGATGACATATTCCAAATCAAACATCGGATACTAGAGGGGAATAATTTCCTTAAGAGGACACTGTGCATCAGTGGACTTGATCTTCTTTCTATTTTTCAAAATTCTTATACGTGTTACAGATTTTAGATTTGTGAATTAGTTTCCGTTCTTCTGTTCTTCACTGGTTCATTAAACTTTGGTAACTTCATGTTTCTGCAAAGTTTGTTGGAATCAATAAGATTCTTAAAACACAATTTGAAAACAATTCTTCTTTAGGAAAAATATTTTGTAGATTTTTCTGATCTGTTTCTTATCTAGTTTGTCTACTAGTTTTAATTTTCTAGACATGAAAATATTCTTAAATTTTGTTGTGTCTTATAAAGTTCTTCAAAATTTTGTTCTAAGTATTTTAGGAATACAAAATGAACAACAATCTTAAGGAAATTATTATACATTTAGTATTTTTTGTATTTTTTTGATTGAGAGAATCTGATCATGAAAGTAGAAGATATATGCATTACTGTTTCCAATCTGTGTTAGAAAAACCAGAATTACTGATTATGATAAATTTTTCCAGAAACACGAAGTAACTAAAATTTATTGAACCAGTAAAAGAGATGAACAAAAATTTAATTCACAATAAAAACTAAAATCTGTAAAACGTACTAGAATCTGGAAAAAAATTTAAATAGAAAAAAGATCAAGTCCACTGAACTCAAAGTGTCCCCTTGAAGAAATTATTCCTCTCTAGTATCCGAGGTTTGATTTGGAATATAACCTCCCAGGGTAAAATGATCTCAATCACCAGAGTATTGATACAAAAACTCTGGTGTCAGCGAATCAATCAACAACAAAAAGTACACGAAGAAAAGTTTGTGCAGAAGAAGAAGAAGAAAATCATAAGATTCGTAAGTAAATATTCTGAAGAATGAATGATATTTATAGGCAAGAAGAATAGGTTCCGAAAGGTTGCAACCCTTTCAGAATCCACGTGACCATTAATGAAAGTTTGCAACCTTTCAAATGGTACTGATTGTTCCTAAATATTGCAACCTTTCAGAACAAACATGGCGGGAATTTAAAATAAAATGGGAAAGTTTAAATAAAATGGGTCGCGCGCGGATCCGAGTCGGATTGAGTTAATCAACTAAAAAATTGAAACGTTTCGGTTAAATATTTTAACTTACAACTAATTAATTGAAAACATTTTTGGCCTTTTAATTTAATTAATTAAATAAATAATTAAATAATTAAAACAAACTTTGTCCAAAAAATAATCTCTCGATAGATCATTTACCAAACCCGAAGCCGAGCAAGCGACGACGATGACAACGCGAGGGAAGTCCCTCACCCCAACCCTTTAACAATTAATAGCAGTGTTTCTATATTTAAACTCTCCTATTTTACTTTCCACCACCGATGAGGGACAAATGCCTTTTTTATTAAAGCATAAGATGACTTTTCAAGTTCCCAACTTTTCAAGTTCCCCTCCTTTTTCTCCTCTATTTCCCATCAATTCTTGCAACATACCGAACAATCCCCCACATTTATGGGGAAAGGTTTTAACATAGGAATGCCTGGACAATTATGTACTTTACAGGCAAGGATTAAATGCATCTAGATAAGTAGGTTTCCCCTTGGACTTTCCGTAGTGAGCATATTTCGAATATACTCGGTCAATCGGTAGATGTGATATCTTTGAACCGTCGAGCTTTGGTGTACCTAGACAATTATATGTCACACAAATAACCCTTTGCTGTTTATGGTTCTTACAGTTGTGTTCGTTTGGGCCATGAAAACCTCCTAGTTTCATGAGTGTATAGAGAATAGGCTTTTGACATAAAATTCTCTTTGAAGTGGCTTCCACTTCACACTCACATAGGTGATTTCTAACAGTGTCATCTCGTATATACACTATTTGCTCAAATGTACCAAACTTAGATAATCATTAAAAACTTTATGCTTTATTACCTCCTTAACAAGCCTTAAATTCTTAACTTTGTTATTCTCTTCATCATGGAAATGGATTGAGTTAATTGACAATGTCGAACCGTCAACCACAACTTTGATTTTCTCCTTGAATCTAGTCTTAGGATCTCAAGTCTGCTTGATAAAGTTACCGTCATGCTGACTTGTCCTAAGCCTTAAACCCATTCAATTAGATGATCTTTCAACCGCCTCTCTCACTAGGCCTTTCCTTAGTGGATATGACACATTAACGCTTGACTTTACATAGTCAATCGTGATAATTTCACTAGAGAGCAGTTGTCTTACGGTGTTTTGTGTCCGTCATATATGAGGAGACTTCCCGTTGTGCATTAAATGCAATCACAATTCGTGATAGATTTCCAATTCCTACAATTGACGAACTTTTTGATGCATTGAATGATGCTAACTATTTTTCCAAGTTTGATTTATTGTAGGGATATCATCAAATCATGGTCCGTCTGGAGGATGTCCCTAAGACGACATTTCGCACTCATGATGGACATTACGAATTTCTCGTCATGCCATTTGGCCTTACAAACACACCAGCTACATTTTAAGAAACTATGAATGAGATATTTAGACCTACTTGCGTCGATATTTCCTGGTATTCTATGATGAAATTTTGATATAGAGTCCTACTTGGAATGATCACTTCGAACATTTGGTCTCGGTTCTTCAATTATTGCGTCGATATCAGTTGGTGGCCAAACAGTCCAAATGCTTATTATGACATGAATCAGTGGACTTTTGAGACATATTATCTCATCTCAAGGACTATCTGTTGATCCAGGAAAAGTGGAATCCATCAAGCAACAGGCACCACCTTATACACTAAAAGAAGTGCATAGTTTTCTCGCCCTTGCAGACTACTACCGACGATTTATCCACCATTATGCTTCCATAGAAAGTACAATTACTGACTTTCTAAAGAGAGGTTTTTCAATGGACACCAAAAGCTCAAATTGCATTTGAAACTTTGAAGACTAAATTGGGTACCACTTCAGTATTGGCATTACCAAATTTCAATCAAGAATTTCAAGTGGAGATAAATGCTTTAGGGAAAGGAATTGGCGCCATTCTATCTCAAAAAGGGCACCCGATCACATATTTTAGTCAGAAATTGAATGCAAGGATGCAACGAGCTTCAACATATCATCTTGAGATGTTTGCCATTACTCAAGCTGTGAGTAAATGCAGGCAATATCTTCTTGGTAGAAGGTTTACAATATTACCAGATCAACAGTCTTTCAAAAACCTCACTAATCAAACAATCCAAACTCCTGAGCAACAAAAATGGCTCACTAAACTTGTGGGTTATGATTTTCATATTATATACAGGCTTGGGAAACAAAATTCAGCCGTTGATGCCCTATCTTGTAATTTAGATGCGTCTCTTATGTCCATTTCTGCCAGGACCTTTAATCTAGAAAAAGAATTGAAATCCTTGAATCAATCACATCCAGAACTATTGGCTATTCATCAAGATCTACAAAAATATGTGGACACTGACATGGGTTTTCAATTCAAGAATTGGTCCATCAGATGCACTATTACGACACAAGTTAATGTTTGAAATCCACGCCACAAATTTAGGAGGACATGCTGGAACGACAAGAACATACCATCGATTGGCTTAAAATTTTTATTGGCGACAGATGCGCAATGATTTGAAATAATTTCTTACAACTTCTCAGATATGTCAACGGATGAAAGATACAAACTTGCATCTAGCAGGTTTACTGCAGCCTCTTCCTATACCAGATCAAGTCTTTGAAGAAATCGCAATGGATTTTATCACTTGCCTTCCAATTTTCAAAGGGAAAACTACTATCCTTATCGTGGTGGATCGTCTGACCAAATATGGTAATTTTATTCCCTTACCATCCACATTCTCTACTCAACTGGTAGCTGAGGCTTTGGTAGTAGGTGTAATTCATCTTCACGGCACTCCTCGCACTATTGTCACTGATCGTGACCCACGATTCCTCCATTCTTTTTGGCAAGAAATAAATCATTTCAAGTTTTCCACATTGGCTATGAGTATAACATATCATCCCATAATTGATGGAAAGTGTGAAGCTCTAGATAAGTGTCTTATACAATACCTTCGTTGTTATGTAGCTGATGCTCCAACCAAGTGGGTAACCATGCTGCCTTGGGCTGAATTCTTGTACAATACTTCGTACCAAACATCAGCTGGAATGACACCGTTTAGAGCGTTGTATGGAAGAGAACCCCCAACTATTGCTCGATATATATTGGGGAGAACTGCAAGTGAAATTATGGAGGCCTACTTTATTCAGCGTGATGCAGTTCTAGCGTTGTTGAGAAATAATTTTCTCAAAGCTCAAACAAACATAAAAACATTTGCACATAAACATCGTATTTATTTAGTGTTACAGTGGGTGATTGGGTTTTCATAAAATTGAAACCGTATAGACAACTTTCTATGTGGCTACAAAAAGGAAATAAGCTTGGATGACGATACTTTGGTCCTTTCAAGGTCATCAAATGTTAGTTTTTTTTTTTAAAAAAGGTGTGAATGGAAAATGAAGAGTTGTGACTTTTATGAAAAGTTGTGACTTTTATGAAAAGTTGCTATTTTTATGAAAAGTTGTGACTTTTATGGACAATTGTGACTTTTATGAAAGGTGACGACCTTTCTGAAAGACTCTGACTTTTCCAAAGGTTTGTGACCTTTTCGGTAAGGCACAATAACAAACTTTTCGCACTACCCTTTGTTTTCTATAAATTGAGGGATTTCCTCTTATTTTAATAAAGAATTCATGTACTTCTTCTTCAACTACTAAATCTAGTATTCTAAGTGTATTTTACTGCCGTTGAGTGGTTCGCTGACACCGGAGTTTTTAGTATCTATACGCTGGTGATTGACATCATTGTACTCTGGGAGGTCATATTCCAAATCAAACCTCGGATACTAGAGGGGAATAATTTTCTTAGGGGACACTGTGAGTTCAGTGGTCTTGATCTTTGTCCTATTAAATTTTTTTCAGATTTTGATACGTGTTTTTCAAATTTTAGATTTGTGAATTAATTTCAGTTCTTCTATTCTTTTGTTCTTCACTGGTTCATTAAACTTGGTAACTTCGTATTTCAGCAAAGTTTGTTGGAATCAGTAAGATTCTTTAGACACATTTTAACAATAATTCTTCTTCAAGAAAATTAATTCGTATATTTTATAAAAAAAGTTTCTGATTCTAGTTTCGCTACTAGTTTTAATTTTCTAGTGGTGAAAATGTTCTTAAACTTTGTTGTCTTACAAAGATGTTCAAAGTTTTGTTCTAACTATGTTTGAAATACAAGATATACAACAATCTTAAGGAAATTAATATACTGTTAGTGTTTTTTGTATTCTACTGATTAAGAGAATCTGATCATGGAAGTAGAAGATAAATGCATTACTTTTCCATAATTCATTTCTTTGTTTAGCAAGGTCGAAGTGAGAATGTAACAGAAAATTTTTATGGTATTCCGTCTAAAGATTACCAGGTAACCTTCTTATTAAATTATCTTAGGAGGAAAATAGTTTTTAAGGGTTATCATCTTTGATTTTTTTATTTTTTTAATTATGTGTATCTTTGGAAAAAGATCTACAAACCATATGTTGTGGAATGAATTTTACTTCGCAAATATTGTTGCTTTTAAAATTCTTTAGTTTGCAAAAATGAGAGATGCATATTTTTGTTTGATAAAATAGTATGTCAAAATGTTATAGTTGGAAAACTATTTGATAAGAAAAACATTTCTATGTGATAAAGAATATGTGTTATTCTGTTTGAAAAAATAAGACTTTTGTAATTTCTTACTCCATGAGAAATGTTAGTGTGCCTGATTTTTGTAGACTAAAAACTTTTGTGGTATTATACTCGCGATGAATTGGACTATGCAATTGGTTTGAAGAATATGAAAACTTCACATAATAAGTGATTGTTGTACTTTTGATTACCTTTAAACTTCAATGTAATATAGAAATAAATTGTACAATTTTTTTTGTCCTTATTGTTAGTATTTAAAATACTAAGTTGTATGTTTATTTATGATAGAGCAAAATTACCAGTAACTTAGAATTTGTGATTTTGTGTCTCTATGGAATGAACTTTGACATTGTGTAAACATTGTCAAAGAGAATTGCAGCACTATAATTCTTTCGTAGAATAATGTTTCCTACATTAAAATATGTGGAAAAACTATTTTCAAATACTTGAAAAATATTTTTGAGATCACATTTGAAATGTGGAGGTTATTTGCTTATGATTAGACTTTGTGTCTAATTTAACTTTGGAGCAAAAGATATGAAATTCAATTATACTTTTGTATTATTTTATACCCACAAAATTCTTGGAGTTTATTTGGTATTGTGGTTGTTGAGTTTCTCTATTACTAGTATATAGTTTGACTAGTATGAAACATCCAAATTATATATATACTTGTTCAAAATAAATGTGTTCTTTGATGAAAAAAAATCACTTAAAATATTGTGATTTTTCATGAAAAGATATGTCTATTATAATAAAAGTATTTGCATAGACATGAATATTGGTGAATAGTCATTTGTTATGTTTTTGTAAAAATAACATTTGGACTATATTGTCTTTATGGAAACCGATGAAACTTTGTTCACGGGTAGTTCTATAACAATCATATTGAATGTTATGGAACTGTCCTTCTGAAAAGTACATTTTACAATCTAAACAATGTTTATATCACACAAAATTGTATGAAATAGGAATAAAATATTAGTGAGGAAAAAGTTACCTCGCGAAGAGCTTTTCAAACTCAATGTTTTTATTTGTTCTTACTTGCTTGAGTCAATGTTTGTGACATGAACACTTGGGGCATGTCAATTACAAAACCTTGTAAGGAAAACTGATCAACTTAGAAGTTTTGCCTAACTTTGAGTGCAATAAATAAAAATGTCATGTTTTTGCGGAATCTAAGTATGTTGAGCATTGTTATAAATCTGTTGAAAGGAATTCTAATCCCATAGAATTGATTTACACTGACATTTATGATATGAAGTTAACACCATCTCATGGTGGGAAAAAGTATTTGTTACTTTTATTGAGAGTTGCATTACAAATGACTATGTCAATTTGATGAATGGTAAGGATGAAGCAATAGAAATGTCTAGACAATGTAATATCGAAGTTGAAAATCAGTGTGAAAAAATATAAGAAGTGATAAAAATGGAGAGCATAAATCTCANGGAAACCGATGAAACTTTGTTCACGGGTAGTTCTATAACAATCATATTGAATGTTATGGAACTGTCCTTCTGAAAAGTACATTTTACAATCTAAACAATGTTTATATCACACAAAATTGTATGAAATAGGAATAAAATATTAGTGAGGAAAAAGTTACCTCGCGAAGAGCTTTTCAAACTCAATGTTTTTATTTGTTCTTACTTGCTTGAGTCAATGTTTGTGACATGAACACTTGGGGCATGTCAATTACAAAACCTTGTAAGGAAAACTGATCAACTTAGAAGTTTTGCCTAACTTTGAGTGCAATAAATAAAAATGTCATGTTTTTGCGGAATCTAAGTATGTTGAGCATTGTTATAAATCTGTTGAAAGGAATTCTAATCCCATAGAATTGATTTACACTGACATTTATGATATGAAGTTAACACCATCTCATGGTGGGAAAAAGTATTTGTTACTTTTATTGAGAGTTGCATTACAAATGACTATGTCAATTTGATGAATGGTAAGGATGAAGCAATAGAAATGTCTAGACAATGTAATATCGAAGTTGAAAATCAGTGTGAAAAAATATAAGAAGTGATAAAAATGGAGAGCATAAATCTCATTGTGCAGAAATATGTTTGGAAAGTGGAATATCCATCAAACTACTGCCATATTCAGCTCAATCTAATGAAAAACCAAATGTTGAAAGAAATGATGGATGCAATATTTATAAGTTCGGGTTTACACAAAACTTGTGTGGAGGAACTATCCTTACTGCAAAAGGGAACAACAAAAAGTTTTGTCTTTTTAGAAAGAAAGAAATTTTGTTTGATTAGAATACAATCTTTTCCATATGAGAAATGGAAAGGAAGGAAATCCAACTTGAAATATTTCAAAGTGTTGGGTATCTATTCAAAGTCCAAGTTCCTATTCCTAAAAGAATTAAAATAGGACCTACGACTGTGGACTGTAAAATTAGACTTGATTTGTCTAGAGAAGGGTCTAAAAGGCCTAGGAAATTAAAATGATAATGTACTTAATAAAGAGATTCAGAGGCTTATTAAATGTTAAAGGACATTTACTTCCTCCGAATATGATTTTTAAACATTTAATGTGTCTTCTGTAGACTCATTCTTTGGAAACATGGTGTCAATAAATAATATTGGAAGTTAATTGATCTTCTTCAAGAAAATAAACCTTTGGGTTCAAAGTGAATCTTTAGAAGAAAAATAACAGTTGATGGAACTGTTGAAAAATGTAAAGCAAGACTTTGTGTCAAAGGCTTTAGAGAAAAAAACAAACTTTTTGATCTTTTCAATATATATATATATACTCGTTAGTAATTAGAATTACATCCATTTGGATGAAAAAATTATTAGTGTGGTATATGACCTCCAAATTCATCAAAGGAATGTGAAAAAAACTTTCTTAAATGTAGAATTGGAGGAAGAAATTTACATGGAACAACCCGAGGATTTTGTGGTTCCTTGTAAATAAAAGAAAGTGTGTGAACTTATTAAGTCACACTATGGAAGCACCAAAACATTGACATAATTTGATCAAACCATGTCGACAAATGGATTGAAGAATGGTGGAAGTGATAAATGTGTTCACATTAAATCATAGGGTCATTGTTTGTTTGTATATTGGTGATATGTTGATCATTAATAGAGACACTAATGACATAAATGCTACTAAACATATGCTATAAAGTATGTGGAATGAAAATTATTGGAGTTGCTAATGCGATCTTAGATATAAAAATTCGTAGAACTCCATAATGTTTAGCATTTTCACGGTCTCATTGCATTGAAAGGTACTTAACTAGTTCAAATATTTGGATGTCAGTATTGTCAAGTCTCCAATGAATGTGAGCTTTGCATTTCAAAAGAGTGAAAACAAATGTGACTCACAATTGGATTGTTCTAGAGTTTTGGGAAGCATGATGTATATCATATAGTGTGTGCGATCAGATATAGCATTTGCTATTTTAAACTGAGTCGGTTCACAAGTAATCCCAAATAAATTCATTAGATGACAATAATAGAGTTTTGGAGTAGTTAAAATAATACTTAAAACTATGTCTTGCATTATAACAATATCCAACAATATTGAAAGATATAGTGATGCAAATTGAATCATTGGACAAATGAAGTAAAATTCACGAGTGGATATGTATTTACTATCGGTACAGGAGCAATCTCTTAGAAATATTTCAAAAAAGACATGTATCGCTAGCTCTACAGTGATCTTTGAGCTAGGTGCTCAAGATAAGGTTGGTGAATAAGTTGAAAGACTCCAGAATTTCTTGATAGATATTCTATTTTGGCCCAAACCATTGGCATTAGTATGCCTACACTTCCACAGTCAAGATAAAATAGTGGGGCATGGAGCATGACGTTAACGGAAAGTCTCGTCATATACGACATAGACATGATACCGTTAGAAAACTACTCTCTAGTGGAATTATCAAAATTGACTATGTATAGTCAATGGATAAAGTGTCGGATCCACTTACAAAAAGGCATAACAAGAGAGGAAGTTAAAAGATCATCTAAGAGAATGAATTTACGGCTTAGGACAAGTCATCATGGCGGTAACTCTTTCTAGCAGACTGGAGATCCCAAGATCTAGATTCAAGGAGAAAACAAAGTTGTGAATGACAGTTCGACATTGTCAACAAACTCAATCCATTCTCATGATGAAGACAATACTCAGGGACAAGGATACAACATTAAGGCTTGTTAATGTTTGTGACTTTTTTGGTAAGGCACAATAAGAACCTTTTCGCACTACCCTTTGTTTTCTATAAATTGAGGGATTTCCTCTTATTTTAATATAGAATTCATGGACTTCTTCTTCAACTACTAAATCTAGTAAAACTTTACTGCCGTTGAGTGGTTCGCTGACACGGAGTTTTTAGTATCTATACGCTGGTGATTGAGATCATTTTACCCTGGGAGATCATATTCCAAATCAAACCTTGGATACTAGAGGGGAATAATTTCCTTAAGGGGAAACTGTGAGTTCAGTGCTCTTGATATTTTTCCTATTAATTTTTTTTTAATATTCTGGTACGTGTTTTACAAATTTTAGATTTGTGAATTAATTTCAATTCTTCTATTCTTTTGTTCTTCACTGGTTCATTGTTGGAATCAGTAAGATTCTTTAGACACATATTAACAACAATTCTTCTTTAAGAAAAATATTTCGTATATTTTTTTTAAAAAAATTTCTGATTCTAGACTCGCTACTAGCTTTAATTTTCTAGTTGTGAAAATGTTCTTAAGATGTTCAAAGTTTTGTTCTAAGTATGTTTGAAATACAAGATCTACAACATCAAATGCATTGGGGAGGTGTCATATAAATTGTAATTGCCTGTCGAGGCAAAGACACATGCTATGTTTCATGTTTCACTACTTAAGTGTTGCTTTGGGGAGCCTATCCAACAGGTAACACCATTAAAACTTCAAGATTGTCCTGACCAGACTGACAGAGATGACTTCAACCTTGAGGACAAGGTCGATTTTCAGCACGGGAGTAATGTTGTGAACTCAATGGAGACATTTTCTACTATGAATGATAAGGAGGATAAGACTAGTGATATTCACATTGACAAGCGACGTCGAAGTACTAGAAATATAATTCCATCAAAATGGTTGGATAGTTACATTTGGGCACGAGGAGAGTCACATGTGCCAAGCGACGGTTATCTATGGAAATTGTATAAAAGTGTGAAAATGTTGGTAGGAAAGTGTAGGCAGTTATCTTTGATTCTGAAAGTTCTATCCGTCTTCTTCTATCTTCTCAACCCCATTTTTTAGGCTTCTCGTTTCAGAATTTCAAGTGTATTTCCTTGTACAAGTGTTACTTGCAGTTCTTTTGTTTGTGTCCTATGGTATTGTAATTGTAGTCAATAAAACATATCAGTTAATATATATATATATATATATATATATA
>NC_028648.1:62117648-62124780 GCF_001406875.1 Solanum pennellii
TCAATATTTAATATATATATATATATATATATATATATATATATATATAAGTTTGTATTGTAAAAGTTGAGAGTGTTACAAAATGTCCTTATGAAAAGGACATTAGACAAGGTGTTGACTCTAAACAATGTTTGTATGACACAAAATTGTAAGAAGTTGGAACAAAATATTGAGAAAAGAATACCTCGTGAAGAAATTCTTAAACTCAATAGTTTTATTTGTTCTTACTTGCTCGAGTAAAAGTTTATGGCATGAGCACTTGGGACATGTCAATTAAAAAAGAACCTAGTAAGGAAAACTGATCAACTTAGAAGTTTTGTCTAACTTTGAGTGCACTAAATAAAAATGTCAAGTTTGTGTGGAATCTAAGTATGCGAAGCATTCTTACAAATTTGTTGAAAGGAATTCTAATCCCTTCAAATTCATGTACACTGACATTTGTGATATGAAGTCAATACCATCTCATGGTGGGAAAAAGTATCTGTTACTTTTATTGACAATTGCATTAGAAACGACTATGTCTATTTGTTGAATGACAAGGATGAAGCTATACAAACGTCTAGACAATATAATATTGAAGTTGATTATCAGTTGGGAAAAAGATAAGAAGTGATAGGGATAGAGAGTATAAATCTCATTCTGCAGAAATGTGCTGCAAAAGTGAAATTGTACATCAATTTGTGTCCCTATTCATCTCAATCTAATGAAAAATTTAATATTAAAATAAATTATGAAGGCATTATTTATAAGATTGGGGTTAACACAAAACTTTTGTGGAGGAACTATCCTTACTGCAAAAGGGAACAACAAAAAGCTTTCTCTTTTCATAAAGAAAGGAATTTTACTTGTTCAGGACACAATCTATTTAATAGGAGAAATAGAAAGGAAGGAAATCCAACTTGAAATATTTCAAAGTGTGGGGGTGTCTATCCAAAGTCCAAGTTCCTATTCCTAAAAGAATTAAAATAGGACCTGTGACTGTGGACTGTAAAATTAGACTTGAGTAGTCGAGACAATTGTCTAAAAGTCCTAGGAAAGAAAAAAGGATAATGTACTTATTAAAGAGATTCATAGGCGTAGTAAATGTCAAAGGACATTTACTTCCTTCGAATAAGATTTTATAACATTTCTTATGTCTTGTGTAGACTTATCGTTTGGAAAGATGGTGTCAATAGTGAGATTGATGCAATCTTGAGCAACCATATTAATTGCAAGTTAATTGATATTCTTCTACAAAATAAACCTTTGGGTTCAAAGTGAATCTTTAGAAGGAAAATAATAGTTCATGGAACTATTGACAAATCTAAAGCAAAACTTTGTGTCAAAGGCTTTAGGCAAAAACAAGGTTTTGATCTTGTCGTGATATATACTCATTTTCAACTAGAATTACATCCATTCGGATGCTAAAATTATAAGTTGTGGTATATGACCTCAAAATTAATCAAATGAATGGAAAAAACATTCTTAAATGTAGAATTGGAGGAAGAAATTTACATGGACAATCCAAGGGTTTGTGGTTCCGGATAAATAAAAGAAAGTTTGCGAACTTGTTAAGTCACATTATGGAGTAAAACAAGCATCCAAGCAATGACATAAGAAATTTGAGCAAACCATGTTGATAAATGGATTTAAGAATGACGGAAGGGATAAATGTTTTCACATTAAAATCACAAAGGTCATTGTTTGTTTGTATATTGGTGATATGATGATCATCAATAGAAACACTAATGACATAAATGCTACTAAACTTATGCTAGAAAGCAAGTTTGGAATGAAAAATCATGGAGTTGCTGATGCGATCTTAGGTATAAGAATCCTTAGAACTCCATAATGTTTAGCATTTTCACGGTCTCATTGCATTGAAAAGATACTTGACTATTTCAAATATTTGGATTTCAATATTATTAAGTCTCCAATAAATGTGAGCTTTACATTTCAAAAGAGTAAAAGCGAAAGTGACTCTTGTGCTAGAGGATTGGGAAGTATGGTGTATATCATGAAGTGTGCGCGATCAGATATAGAATTTGCTATTAATAAACTTAGTCGGTTCACAAGTGATCCTAATCAAACTCATTACATGGCAATAAATAGAGTTTTGGAGTATTTAAAAAAATACTTAAAACTATGCCTTGCATTATAACAATATCCAGAAGTATTAAAAGGATATAGTGATGCAAATTGGATCATCGGACAAATGAAGTAAAATTCACGAGTGGATATATATTTAATATTGATAGAGGAGCAGTCTCTTGGAAATATTTCAAAAGAGACATGTATCGCTAGCTCTATAATGATCTTTGAGCTAGGAGCTCAATATAAGGTCGGTGAATAAGTTGAAAGACTCAGAAATTTCTTGATAGATATTTTGTTGACCCAAACCATTGACATTAGTATGCATACACTTTGATAGTCAAGATGCAATAGGTAGGGCATGGAGATGTATAAGGAGAAGTCTCCTCATATAGGATTTAGACATGATAACGTTAAAAAACTACTCTCTAGTGGAATTATCAGAATTGACTATGTAAAGTCAAAGGAAAATGTGTCGGATCCACTTACAAGAGGCCTAACTAGAGGGAAAGTTGAAAGATAATATAAGGGAATGGATTTAAGGCTTAGGACAAGTCATCATGGTGGTAACTCTATCTAGTAGACTGGAAATCCCAAGACCTAGATTTAAGGAAAAAAACAAAGTTGTGAATAACGCTTTAACATTGTCAACCAACTCAATCCATTCTCATGATGAAGACAATGCTCAAGAACAAGAACACAACATAAAGGGTTGTTAATGAGTTAATAAAGCTTAATTATTTTAATGATTTGCTATGTTTGGCAAAGTTGACCAAATATTGTATCTACGCTATAACACGATTAGAAATCACCTATGTGAGTGTGAGGTGTAAGACGCTTCAAAGAGAATCATTGTCAAAATCCTATTTTCTATACACTCATGAAACCAGGAGGTGTTCATGGCTGAAACGAACACAACCGTAAAAATCATTAATGGTAAATGGTTAATTGTGTAACATATGGTTGTCTAGGTATCCACCATAGATCAACGGTTCAATGATATTGCATCTGCCAATTGACCGAGTATATCCGACATACGTTCACTACTGAAAGTCCAAGTGGAACCTACTTATCTCGATGCTTTTATGTAGAGATACTATCACTAATAATGACTTGAGAAAACTTTTCCACTTTTCACAATTCATATTTGTTATCACAACAACAATACAGTGAAAAGGAGTTTAAGAAATATTCTGAATTAGTTACATGTCATATACTTATTGTTGATCAGAAAAATACTTCATTGATGAAAAATCATGAAGCTCGTCCTACTTGTTCTGCTTCATTCGCTAAAGAAAATTTTGTAGACGCACATAATCAATGTGAATCAATACAAAATAATTATCCCGATCATTGACGTGAATGAGGACGCGGTATAGGATGAAATAGTTATCGTCATTATGGTAGAATGTATATTTATCACGGATATGATATGAAAGGTCACTAGGCACGTGAATGTCGTACGCCTTGTCATTTTGTGAAACTTTATAAAGCCTCTCTCAAAACAAAAGATAATAATATGTCGGCACACTTGTCTTTTCAAAATTATGGGGATGAAGAAACTCCCTCAAATAAATATGATAATATTGAGAGAAATTTTACACATAAATTAAAGCTGATGACTTTGAAGCCTCCCAAATATTACTTATTTCAAAGATGATTATTTTTATGAGAGTATTGATTGAAGAACTCGTCATCTAAGTGAGGATAAATTTATAAGAATAGTTGTTGTTTTTATTTTATGTTTGCAACAATTTTGTTCCTTCATAATGCTTTTGTTACGGTATTATGTCTTACAAATTTCTACATTTTTGCCCGATTTCATAAAGTTGTGGGTTTTTCACATTTTTATATTCTATTTTTTATTTTTATGAAGAATTTGAAAAATTTCCAGTCATTACTTAGATTCAAAATCAAGCATGATTATACATATATCTTTTAGATAGCGCAACAACACACACTATTCTAAGAGATATTAGAACACTTAATAACTAACACGCTACAAAATAAAGGGCAAGATATATTAGAACAATTAATAACTAAGGAACCTTAAAATATATGGCAAAAATTTATATCTTTAAATTTTCTAAAAATGACAAGAAGTATTAGAATTATTAATAACTAAAGAACATAAAATATATGGTAAGTGGTATTTGTCTTACTAATTTCTACATTTTAGTACAATTACCTAAAGTTGTTTGTCTTTAACATTCTTATATTGTTTTTTATTTTTATTTTTATTTTTATGTAGAATATGGAAATTCCTAGTAAAAATATATTAGAACAGTTAATAACTAAGAATTCTTAAAATATATGGCAAAAAGATTATATTTTAATTTTTTTTAAATGGCAAGAAATATTAGAACTATTAATAACTAAAGAACATAGAATTTATGGTAGGTAGTAATAGGAGAAATAAGAAATAAAGGAGTACCAAAATGTATGGTAAGAGAAATACAAAAATTATGTGGTAAGTATATTATAAAACTTAATAATTAAGTAGTCCTAAAATATATGGTAAAAAGTATTTATGAAAATTAATAATTAAGTAGTTCTAAAAATATATGATACGAAGTGGCACCAACACTAAACCCTGCGGTGGGAGAACCAAAACTAAAGAAAAACTACAGCATTTAAACTACAAAAGCAGCTTAAATAACTAAATTAATGAAGTTCTTATAAAACTCCAGCAACATTCTAAAGAACTAACTAAAATTCAGAAGATTTAACATAGAACCTGAAAGTCAATGTAACAAACATCTAAGTAACATAACTACGTTTACATAAGAAAGGAAATAATCCTAACTAAAGAACTCTTACTAATAACTAGTCTATGTCTTGAATGTGGAAAGAGACTCAAAGAAAATCTAAAGCAGCCCGAAAGATGCTAGGTCACCCTTGGATTTCAATAAAATCACAAATTTTTATGCGAGGTTTGCGTATAACCACTGAAAGATGCCCTGTACACATAAAAAGTAAGAGCATATACAGAATCAGTACATAATCACTGTGTACTGGCATGATTGCACGACTATTCCGCTAGTGTAACATAAGCAAGCCATCCCAACATTATAACCATGTAATATATCAAATATAAAAATTTTGATTAATGCATGTTTAACATTATACATTTTATCACAAGTAGTTGATCCTCTCATGGAAACCAAACTTAAACTGTTAGTGCACCGATACGTGTTACCCAGCCAAGTTAGCTTGTAAAACACAACAATTTGATCCCATTTTTATGTCAGAACGTGGCAACCGTCCCATTTAGTTATGCTACAACATGACAATCTGATCTATCAACACACCACAATAACATTCACAAGTATATTCTCAATAATCATACAATCAAGAAGTGGTTCATGCCATATAATCATGTGCTCATACTCATCTAAAATTAGTGTGATCAACATGCAAGATCCACTTACATACATGCATCATAATAAAGCAAGAACAAACATATATGGCACAATCATAGAATCACAACCATTAGATAGCTCAAAACAAGCTTGAACCGTAAGAAACTTGATTCTTCCCTTTCCGGATTCGTTCCGCTTGTTCGTGGTCTACAAACAATCAAGGTAATATAAGAGTCAATAGATAATCACTAATTATTTGGATTACTAACAATACTAACAAACCCTAGATCATCCCATGATCCGATTAAGGTTGTTTCCATCATGAATTCTGAGATCAATCCCTTTTCCATCAATATTAACCCATTCTATTGCACTTTACATATCAAAAAATGAATTCAAGGAATGAAAAGCTTACCTTCAGCCTTAAGAATGGTAAAAAACGAGTAAGAATCGCATGTGATTCGTTCTTTAGCTGTAAAAGTTGAAATGTGACAAATAAGGTCATTTAGGAATTTATTAACGACATTGATTCATGCTTGACCCGTCACAGCGTCACTCATCCCGCCACAGCGGTGACGCTAGAGTGAACAATCCACTTGCCAGAGCGGCATTCCCGAACCAGTGAGCTATTAAAGACTTTAGTCCCGTCGAGCCTATCACAATGCCCAAATCCAGCCGTAGCGTCTCTGCCAAGGAACCATAACTTGGCACAAAAGAGGCATAAACGAAACAAAGAGTTCCTTCAACATTATGAAAAATCCCACTTCATAACACAATTTCAACTAACAATACTCAAAAAATACCTTTCAAGCCAAGGGTGATTCCCAGAGATTTACTTACCCAAATACAATTTCGTAAGGTCATATGGATTGCTTAACACGTTATCTATCTAAGAATTAAATCAAAATCATAAACATTCCACCTGATTGCTGTAAGATTACTCTAGAGTTTAAGTGCGTCGATTTCGTCCAAATCTCGACCAAGTTGGGAAATTTCCAGATTTTACGAAAAAGTTTTTGGACCCAAGATTTCTCCCCATTGAATTTTCTATTACAACGGAACCTATTCATTACATTGAGAAGGTAAATTTCATACCTAAACTATCAATTTTTTTGTGAGAAACACATCTATCTCTTTTATACCACTGTGATCATGGTTTGTGTAATACACTCTCTCTTTTATTTTAAAAAATTATCGCATCACATTACACATGGGTAAAATATTCAACATTGACAAAAATTAAACAAATTATTAGTATTATTAAAAATAATTATCCAAGAAAGTTAATTTTTCTTTTATAAAATAAAATATAAAATAATTTTCTTACCCCTCCTCCTTCTTGGATTTTTTTACTTCATCCCCCACCCCTCAAATACTAATTTAAGTATTATTTTATTTTTTAAAAAATAATTCTATCTACCCACCTAATCATCCGCTTTAAATTTTTTGTTCATTTTGTCTTAGATATATACAAATCAAAAATATTTTTTTAACTTGCCACCGCAAGATTTTTTAAATTTCTTATTTGTTTATGTTATATTCGATACACTAGTATAATTTTTTCTAAAACTATATGTACATGCATATTTAACACAAAATGAAAAAAACGTAAAAATAACATAAAAAATAGGAACAGAGGGTCAAAATAGTATGTGGTGGATTTTTTATTTATTAAAAATAAAATATTGTTTTTTTTTGGG
>NC_028648.1:62125334-62136649 GCF_001406875.1 Solanum pennellii
GGGAATGGGTGCCTTGGGCATCGCATTCTCGATAACATAGTAAAAAATCTCTCTCTACTGTCTTCAATATGGGGAGGGTGGGGTGAAGTATGAATTTTAAATAAAATTATAAAAGAAATATTTTTCAAAAAATTATATTGATAGTAATACTTTAATATTTAATAAATATTAATAGTTTATTATTAAATTTTTGGTCAAGGTGGAATATTTTATCAATGTGATATGCTATATGTCAAGAATTTTTCAAATAAAAGAGAGAGTGCATTACACACACCACTAGGGAGTGTTTCTCAAACTAAAAATTGATGGTTTCATTATGTAACTCAAATACTCAATAGTTTAGGTATGAAACTCAATAAAAGAGGATAATTTAGGTCTGATTTTGATACTTATCCTCTTGAAATATTTGGTAAAAGGAATTAATAAAAATACACCATTGTTCTTTTTTAAATGTTGTCTTTATTAAAAATAGATGTTCTTTAATACTCGTTATTTCCCAAATTCAATGCATTAATGACTCTATTCTTCTTATTTTATCCTTGAAAGTTATTAGCCTAGAAAATGCATGTTTGACCAACATAGAAAAAATAAGAAGATGATTCATATCAATTGGTCAAATTAATTAATCTAAATAAATTAATTTATGTTCATTGAATGAAACTTGACTTTAAGAAAATACTAAATAAGGATACTATGGCAAATATGAGATGTAGACTGATGAGAGAAACTTGAATGATTAGAATGCCCTCCACAACCTATAGGTCTAGCTAGAAGATGAACCATGTGAAGTATGTATCAAACTAGAATAACTATGCCCAATATAATCATCCCTTGACACTAGTATCACAACATGAACGAGTCTGTTAGACTAAGAGAGATAACCTCTCCTTAAGTAACCTCAATTCTTAGGAGGAGCACTACCAAAATCACCTAACTAATTGTCCCTCTGGTCCTCATGTTGTTCAAATCCCTCACGTTTAATCATCTCCAACTCTTTGACAACATCTATGACGTTCCGAAATGGAACACTAGAAGCGGTAATTTGAGAAACTCTTGTATGAATCGAAATAATAAAATTTTTAACAAACTTTGTCACTGGCTGTCTCAATGGGACGTGTCATGAGAGTATGCCTAGCTGAGACAATAAAAATAACCTCATACTCTACAATTAGAATATCATCTTGATGTGGAAACTCTATACTTCCACCCTTTTGCTATCCCTCTAAAATATTTTATAATAAAATTAAACAATCAAAAGCTATATTAAAAAATAAAAATCATAATTTTTTTCATATCAATATATATGATAAAAGAAAACATCTTAAAATATTAGCTTGAGTTAAAAAACAACTAGGAGAGGGTAATACTTTTTAAGTACATAAATTTAATTTTATGAATAACTTCAATTTTTCATATCCAAATTTATAGTCAAAATTTAAATAAAATAAAAATGATTGTCAAAATCCAACATCTTGATAGAGAGAGGGAGTTGTCAAAATGTTTTTAATTTTAGAATTCGAAAGTAAAAAAGCAACATCTATGTAGAAATGGTTGGTGATAAAATCCTATACTAAAACGCAAAAAAAAAATTCTGTAACAATGTATGCTAGAAGCATTTGCATGTGAAAAACTCAAACTCTACACCAATGTTTGCTAGAAGCATTTGCATTTTCATGTTAGAATTGTTGATAACTTCTACCCATACAAATAGCAAAAAATCCTATGAGTGCTTTCCGCAGCCGGTAAACCCTTCTCTCCTCTGCTGTTTTTCGTCTCCTTCAATAATTTCCCGGCCGTCTTCCAAACCTCATTGGAATTTTTTGATTTTGCTTTTCTTGTGAGAAATAGAAAATTGTCCTTTTCCTTCCCTTCACTATTACTCCTCCATAACAGATCTCGGATCCTCAGCCCAAATCCAGTTGATTTACTCTTATTCCATTTTCTTGGTGATTGCTCGCTTATCTTCGGCTTCCTCATACGGTAACTTGTGGCAGGTATCGTCTCCTCCAATGATTTATTTTTTTCTAGATACAATTTCTTCAGCGGAGTTGATTTATCAATATCATTCAAATCCGAATCGCTTAACAATAGATCCCGATTGAAAAGAGGGAAAATTGGCTGCTGGAATTTAGTCGGAGTGTCATAGATGAATTTCGCAATTGAGTTATCCGAATTTTCAGAGGCTAACGAGAATTCAAAGTCCTCTTCGCTATTGTTCTCCTCCGCCTGAAATTCATCGGAGATTTTAGCAGCAATATCCGGTACAAGTCCATAGTTGTTAAAACTGATGCACAAATATTCATCTTTTCCAACTTTGTTCATATTTGTTTTGAGTGATATGAAATTTTTTGTTTTGGTTCTCCTCTGCTTCTTATGGGTTTTATTTATAGGGGTTGTGCAAGTCTACTTTCCTTGTTGGAACAGATCTCATATCATTAAACACATGTTTCTAGAACTGATAGAGTCTTACCAACTGTTTGGATTAGATTAAAGTTGGTCAAATTTATTATTGAATAAATTTTTAATTTTAAAAATGTTTAACAAATATTAAAATAACTTGAAATAAGTTGAAAAGTGTTTGATAAGATAAATAATAAAAAGATAATTCATTAATATAATTTTGTTTAATTATCAAGAGATTTTTATGTATTCTGATTGGTATAAAGAAGTCAACATAAAATATAGTAAGAGAAAGATCTAGAATAATTAATAATTAAGTAGCATTAAAACATATAGAAAAAAATATTAGAATAATTAATAATCAAGGATCCTTAAAAAAATATGGCAAGAAATATTAAAATTATTAATAACCTAATTAACAAGACTTATATATATATATATATATATATATATATATATATATATACACACACACACGGTGTCCATTACCATAGAAAGCTCACATCTTCAAGGATGTGTTTTCCCATAAAAGGGGCATACCCGTACACACCAAAAAAAATAGTAAAGAAGACCATTATTTTCCTTTATTTTATTACTTTTACTATATATTCCGTCACTTTCTCCCTTTCTTCTATTCTTCCTTTTCTTCTTCTTTTTTAACTAATATTTCATAACATATTATCAGCATAAAACTTTATATTTCTGGTATAATAAGCACATACTTTATATATCTCTAGTTACATTTTTGTTCTTTATTTATTAAAATTATTTTAGTTAAATTAACCTATTGATCTGTATTTGGTATATCTAACTCTATTATTATTTACTGAGTTATATTAATTTGAGTATGTATATCATTTTCTTTCAACTTTTCTTATATATGAATAATGTATGAATTATAACTTTACCATAATTTTTTCTTGAACATCTTGCAATATATGCTTCTAAAAATTTCATTTATGTATGTTATTATTATATCTAATTTTTATGTACCTTGCAATAGAAATTTTCTTTGTGTATTTCTATATTGCTGAATTTATTTATGTATTTCAAAAACCGTGATTTTATTTGTATATTTCTATATTTACCTTAAATTCATATCTCTCTTTCTGATTTTTTTATAAGTTATTATTTTATTACTTAGCAATTAATTATTTCTAACTCATCTCTCTTCTTCTAGTGTTCATCAAGTCAAACTTATCAAGTTTTGAGTTTGTAGCACTTGATATTATCGAAAAAATTATTTGTCATGTGTTGTTGATGCTAAAATTCACCATGACGCTGAAATTCGTGGTGATATATTAAACAAGAAAATGAAGTTTCATGTCAGGATAAAGCGAAGACCATGATTTTTTTCCTACATCATCTCCACGAGGAATTAAAAACTGAATATTTGACCCTCTTGAAATATGTATTAATTTGAAGGATCGATATGAAAACCTTAAACTTACGGTGTTAACAAAAGCTAGAGATGAGTGGCTAACCCTTTGAATTCAAGATTTTAAAACTCTATAGGAGTAAAATTCTGCTCTTCATAAAGTAAGTTCCACATTAATATTATATGGAGATACCATCACAAATAATGACTTATTTGAGAAAACTTTTCCACTTCCACAATTCAAATTTGTTATCAAAACAATAATACAAAGAAAAAAGTTTAAAAAATATTTTGAATTAATTACATGTACTTATGGCTTAGCAGAATAATGCTTTATTGATGAAAAATCATGAAGCTCATCCTACTTTTTCTACTCCATTCGATGAAGCAAATGTTATAGCAGCACATAATCAGTGTGAATAAAGAAAAAATAATTATCCTAATCTTGGACGTGAATGAGGACGGGGTATGGGACGAAATGATTATCGTCATTATGATAGAATCTATATTCGTCACCGATATTGATATAAAAGGTCACTAGGTATGTGAATGTCGTACGCCTTATCATTTTTGAAACTTTATCACGCCCCTCTTTGAAGAAAAGATAATAATATGGCGGCACACTTGTCTTTTGAGAATGATGAGGATGAAGAAACTTCCTCAAATAAATATGATAATATTGAGACAAATCTTACATATAAAGATGAAGACATAGAAGCCTCCAAAATATTACTTATTTCAAAGATGGATATTTTTATGAGTATTGATTGAAGAACTGATCATCTAAGTGAGGATAAATTTATAAGAATAATTGTTGTTTATTTAGTTATGTTTTCAACTATTTTGTTCTTCCCAAATGCTTTTGTTACGGTATTATGTTTTACTAATTTCTACATTTTAGTTTATTTTGATGAAGTTGTTGTTTTTAACATTTTTATATTGCATTTTTAATTTTTATGAAGAATATCAAATTTTCCCAATCATTAGTTAGATTCAGAATCAAGCATGATGATATATATGTGTTATAGATTGGGCAAAAGCACACACTACTCTAGGAGATATTAGAACACTTAATAACTAAGACGCTTTAAAATAAAGGGCAAGCAATATTAGAATAATTAGTAACTAAGGAACCTTAAAATATATGGCAAAAAATATATAGCTTTTAATTTTTTTTAAAATGGCAAGAAATTAATAACTAAAGAGCATAAAATATATGGTAAGTGTTATCTTGTCTTACTAATTTCTACATTTTAGTACAATTTCATAAAATTGTTGATTTTTCACGTTCTTATATTGTATTTTTTTACTTTTATGAATAATATGGAAAATCCTAGTCAAGAAATATTAGAACAATTAATAACTAAGAAACCTTACAATATATGGAAAAATTTTATATTTTTAATTTTATTTTAAAAAAGGACAGAAATATTAGATCTATTAATAACAAAACAACATAAATATATGGTAAGTAGTAATAGGAGAAATAAGAAATTAAGGAGTGCCAAAATGTATGGCAAGAGAAATACAAAAATTATAGGGTAAGAATATTAGAAAACTTAATAATTAAGTTGTCTTAAAATACATGGTAAAAAATATTTAAGAAAATTAATTATGAAGTAGTTCTTAAAAAGATGATACGAAGTATTGAGAAAATTAATTACTAAATAGCCCTAGTAATTATGGTATGAAGTATTAAGAGTATTTAATAATTAAAGAGTCCTAAAATAGATGATAAGAAGTATTAGGAAAATTAATAGTTAGGAAATTTAGTAGTGTTGAAATATAGAGATAAATTTCAAAAACACACCTAAACTATACATTTTCTTTAGTTTCATAACTAAATTATTGAGTGTCACGACCCAAACTGTCGTGAGTGGCGTCCAAACTAAACCCTTCAGTGGGCTAAAGCAATTAAACTAAGGAAGAAGGTTAAATAACTAAATTAATGAAGTTCTCGGAAAACTCCAACAATATTCTAAAGAACTAACTAATAATGAGGAAAAAATAACCTAGACCCTGAAAGTCAATGTAACAAAACATATAAGTAACGAGACATTGTCTAAATAAGAAATGTCATAATCCTAACTAATGAAGTCTTACTAAGAATAAGTGTAAGTCTAGAATGTGGACAAAGACTCAAAGAGAATACAAAGCAGCTCGGATGATGGTAGGTCACCCTTGGATTTGAACACGAGTCTCAAATATTCTATGCGAGGTCTGCCAATAGCCGCCAGAAGATGCCTCGTACTCAACAAAAATAAGAGAAAGTACATAATCAGTACAAAACCACTATATACTTGTAGGATCACATGGCTATTCCACTAGTGTAACATAAGCAAGTCATCACAACATTATAACCATGCAATATATCGAATATAACAATATTGATATTGGTTAACGCATGCTTAAAATTATAAATTTTATCACAAGTAGTTGATCCTCTTATGGAACCCAAATTCAAATTGTTAGTGCACCGAAACGTGATACCAATCCAAGTTAGCTTGCTGGAATGTGGCAATCCGATCTCATTTTTATATCAATAAACAATCAATATAATACGGCAGTCAATAATCACCCAGATTACAAACACTACTAACAAACCCTAGATCATCCCCTGATTTGATTAGGGTTGTTTCCACCATGAATTTTGAGATCAAACCCTTTCCCATCAATATTAACCTATCCTGTTGCGTTTTAAATATCGAAAAACGAATTGGACGAATGGAAAGCTTACCTTTAGCATTATTTTCATGCCCCGAGCCTATACCGTGGAGTAGCTGGCACCTAATGACCATTGTTGACCTTGAGCAGACTCTTGAACTGACTTATTTAACTCAGCATAAGACTTTACTCAACATAAATGGGAAAACATGTTCATGAAAATTACATAAAATAATTATCTTGGCAAAAATGACACTTAAGTCTCATGACAAAACATCTTAAATGTAAATAAATAAAGACTCAAATGTAAACTTTTTTACTTACTATCTGTCTATGAATCCTTTATAATACTAGATGAATGTTAGGACAAACCCCACAATATTCTATATATGAAAAGACTAGAAAGCAACTAAAAGAGTCCTCCTGAATGCAAGGAGACTCACCACTGACTCTGAGTGCTCAAGCTAGATCAACGAGGCACTGTATGCTGATCCTGGTTACGCATCTCTACATCATAAGACGATTCATACCAACTGAAATCACTACATTTAATGCACGAGTATGCGAGTTGGAATGCTGAACAACATAGGCTAGAATGAGTCTGAAAGAAACTGATGAACTTACCTGGCTCAACTCAATTCAACATGACTGACTGATTTCAATATAAATCAATTTAACACAAGTTTAATATAAAGAAAAGTTTGTCAAAAAATGTTGTATGTTTTGAATATATATATATATATAATGATATCAATAACTGTTAGATGTATGTAAAATACAATTAAGCAGATGTATGTAAGTATATTTAACTTCTGTAGAAGTTTCTATAACCGATAACCATCACTTAAGAGCTATAATGAAGATACAACATTTTGTCTCACGCTGCCAGAGTCGTCCTATACTTTGCCATCGATATAGAACTTGAACTGCTTCATGGATCCACTAGCCTATGGTAAGAAAAAAGCACTAGAGGAATCATCTAAAAAATATGACCCTTTTCTACCCATGATGGCTACATGGTTTATAGGGGTTGTGAGTTGTATGAAATCTCTCCCATATCGGTAACCAATACTACTTCAAAAAATATCATTATATTAGATCTAATGTTTTTAAAACATACTTACTTCTGTGATTTGAGATCAGCGCTCAAAACTTAGCTCAAAGTCTACCTTGGAAATCTCAGCATCCCTACTTTCTTCATTTAGAAAGCTACTCTTTTCTAAAAACTAGACGGAAGGCTCTTTGGAAATCTTAATTTTCTCTTAACATAATTGTGAAAACATTGGTGAAGTTGCACAGAATACTTAGTTCCCTTATAACTCTTGAGATATGAATTCAGTTCTTTACTCTTTTCTTGACTTGAAAACATCAGTCTTAATCAACTCTTAGTAAATACTTAGTCCCCTTATATTTCTTTGAAGGAAAAATTTCAACTTTCTAATCTTTAATATAATCTTGAAACTTTAGACTTATAAAGAAGTTAAAAAGTTTAGTAAAGACTCTTGAAGACCTTTGAGAACTTTACTTTGACTTGCTTCGGAACTTCTAGACTTAACTCTTAACTCATTTGACTTTGATCTTAGCTTTCCTTCAATTGGATTATGGATTCAAGGTTTGAATTTGTGTTCTTTAATTATTTCTAGGTGTTTAGAAATCATTTGAAGTAATTAGAATCATCGGAAGGTGTAAATATACCTTAAAAGGACTTAAAATGGTTAAATTACAAAAACTAGGTGAAAAACACCGATCGGGGCGCACTGGTGGTGCGCCGCGCTAGCCTCAGTTGACTGAGGCTTGGTTTTGGCGCATACGTGGCGCGCCGGGCCAGGCCCTTGTTTACTGAGGCTCTCTTTTGGCACACTCCAAGCACGACACGCCTGGCCTTGCCCTGGTGTGTTTGACAATTTTTTCAACTCGTTTTCTAGTTCCAAATCGCCTAAACCTCCATGGCTTCATCCCCAAACCCCTAGGATAATAATTACCTTCAATACCTATCAGATTTAAACCCAAAACAACATCGGAAACTAGTAATCATAATCAATGGGTATAAACTCAATTCAACCAAAAAGGAATTTGACGAGATTATCAAGAATTCAATTCTAATCATGAAGTGAAATTCTATAAATTCTGAACTAAAACAAGATTGGTGAGCGGATGAATTAACCCAAAACTAAAGAGCTCACATACCTTATAGGGATCACCCCCGACAATTTCCACTAGCAAATCCTTGGTGTTCTTAGTGAAATATTGATCTTTCTTCCTTGTCCTTCTTCTCTTCTCTTTTCTCCCAAACCCTACACTTAGAAGAACTTTTCTAATATGAACTAAAACATAATTTTACCCCTATTAAACCTTTAAATGAATTAGGAAATAAACGGGTAAAAAGACTAGTTCACCCTTTCTTATATTCGGATTGGACTTTCCTAACTTCAAAAACCGAACTTCCGAAAAGCATATCTCCCTCATACATATCATAATCGTGCAACTTGGAGGACTTTCTAACCATATAAAGAACTTATTCTAAATCATCATGAGCTAGAAGTTATGAGAATTCGAAAAATTTTAATTTCTTAGCTTAGTCTAGGCTACTACGAGTTACGAGATGTTACAATTCAAAATGGTGACCAAGGAGTAAGAATCACATGGGGTTCATTCTTTCGCTCTAGAAGTTGAAAAGTGAAAAATAATGTTGTTTAGGGGTTTATTAACGATATTGAGTCGCTTCTGGTCCATCAAAGCGGCACTCATCCTGCCAGAGCAAATAGAACGCTCGCCAGAGCGGCATTCCCGAAATAATGAGTTATTAACAACTTTTTGTCCCATCGAACCAGTCACAATGCCCAAATCCCTTTTAAGCGGATCTTGTAGAGCGGTGAAACCCGGTGCCAAAGCGACATAAATGAAACAAAGATTTCCTTCAACAATTTAAAATTTTCACTCGATAACTCACCTTCAATTAACGACACTCAGAAAATACCTTTCACGCTAAGGTCGATTCCTGGTGATCTATTTATCCAAATACAATTTCGTAAAGTCATACGGATTTCTTAACGTGTTATCAATCTATGCATTAAATGAAAATTATAAACAACCCACCCAACTACTATAAGATTTGTCTAGAGTTTATGTGCGCCGATGCCGTCCAAATCTCGACCAGGTTGGGAAATTTTCAAATTTTACTAAAAAGTTTCCAGACCCAAAATTTCTCCCCATATACTTTTCTATTATGACGGAACCCGTTCATTACATTGAGAAGGTGAATTTCATTGCTAAATTATCAATTTTTTGTGTGAGAAACACTTCTCTCTCTTTTATACCACTCTGATCATGATGTATGTAATACACTCTTTCTTTTATTTTAAAAAATTATCGCATCACACTCCAGATGGATAAAATATTCAACATTGACAAAAATTAAACAATTTATTAGTATTATTAAAAATTATTATTGTAACGCCCCGAGCCTACACCTTGGACGGGACCGGCACTCGAAGACCATTGCTGGCCCTCAAGCAAACACCTAGCCTAGCTACTTAAATCAGCGAAAGACAAACCTTAACGTTGATACGAGTAAAAACATAATAAAATAGAAAAACGTCACATCATAACTATTGCCAAATAGTAATTGAGTCTTAATAACTGAAAATAATTCAAAACCAAAATAATATAGTCTACGAAGCCTCTAAATTGTCAAGAGAGAGATGTTGGGACAGACCCACAACATCCTAAAAGCTAAGCTAATTCAGAAATGAAAAAAAAAGTATGTCCACCTGAATGCAAGGAGGCTCACCACAACTCTGAAGCTCAATCTGGAATCAAGGAAGAGCTGCATGCTGATCTTGGGAACTTGCGTCTGCATCATGAAACGATACAGGCCAACAGACATCAGTACATTGAATGTACAAGTATTTGAGTTGGAGAGCTAAACAAGGACTTAATCTTGAGGGGATTAGATCAACTTACCTTGTCTTTTCTTTACTCAAGAGTATACTTAACTCAAATGATATACATATAAAGCAGTTTAAATCACATGCAAGATGTATGTATGTATGTGTGTGTGTGTGTGTGTATATATATATATATTGAATTTCATACCTAAACTATTAATTTTTTGTACGCGAAACACATCTCTCTCTTTTATACCACTCTGATCATGTTGTATGTAATACACTCTCTCTTTTATTTTAAAAAATTATCGCATCACACTCCACATGGATAAAATATTAAACATTGACAAAAATTAAATAAATAATTAGTATGATTAAAAATTATTATTGTCACGCCCCGAGCCTACACCCTGGGCGGGACCGGCACTCAAAGACCATTGCTGGCCCTCAAGAGAATACCTGGCCTATCTACTTAAATCAGCGGAAGACAATCCTTAACTTTGACACGAGTAAAACATAATAAAAGAGAAATATGTCACTTCATAACTTTTGCCAAAATGACAATTAAGTCTTAATAACTGAAAACAATTTTAAACCTAAATACTATAGTCTATGAAACCTCTAAACTGTCTAGAGAGGGATACTGGGAAAGACCCCACAAAATCCTAAAAGCTAAGCTAATTGAGAAATGAAAAGAAAGGATGTCCCCAGAATGCAAGGAGGCTCACCACAACTCTGAATCTCAATCTGGAATCAAGGAAGAGCTGCATGCTGATCCTGGGTTCCTGCGTCTACATCATGAAATGATGCAGGCCAACTGACATGAATACATTGAATGTACTAGTATGCGACTTGGAGATCTAAACAACGACTTAAGATTAAGGGGATTAGATCAACTTACCTTGACTCTACTTAACTCAAGAGTATACTTAACTCAAATAATATACATATAAAGTAGTTTAAATCACATGACAGATATATATATA
>NC_028648.1:62137282-62146435 GCF_001406875.1 Solanum pennellii
TATATATATATATAGCTCATAAAACAGTGAAAACAACTTAGTTTGTTAAAGGAAATGCAATAACAAACTAAACTTTACTTATATAAGAAGTAATATCGCCTTAGTGGGAGTTACTCTAACTGACAACCATCACTATGAGCCTAATGGATAATACAACGTCTTACCTCACGTTGCAATAGAACCATCGTACACCTTGCCATCGGTATAGGACTTTACTCAACTTAGAGGATCCACTATCTCTCCTTACGTTATCATCTAAAAAGTATGACACGTAAATTCCTAAGTTGGCTACATGGTTTACATGGAGACTTGAGTTAATATGAACTCTCATCTAGACATCGACATCGGTGCTCAGTACTACTCCCTGTACTTTAGCTCATACTTTTAATAAAACTTCCTTCCTTTGGGTTGAGATAATTTAATGAACCCATTAGCTTTAAAAAAGCTCCTTTTAGAAATCAATGTTCCCCTTTTAGTTCAAAACTATTTTGAAAATTCCAGTTCCCCTCTTTACTCAAATGTGAAACATCAGTAAAACTCTAGGGAATACATAGTTCGCTTATCTCTTTTGAGATATGAACTCAACTCTTGTTGTTTACTTAACTTGAAACTTTAACTCTTAGGGAACACTTAGTTCCCTTATAGCTTTTTGAGATATGAACTCAAACTCTTTACTTGACTTTGGACTTTAAGTCTTTAAAGCAAAATGAAAACATTTGTGAAAGACTTTAGAGAACTTATAACTTTACTTTTACTTGCTTCTTAAGTTCTAGACTTGGCTCTTAACTTCTTTGACTTTGATCTTAACATTCAATGACTTTAATTATGAATTCAAGGATCATGATATTATGTTTATGGATGATTTCATAATGTTTAGATGTACCTTAGAGTGTGGGAAACAACTATGAATGAGGGGTATATCACTTAGGAACTAGTAAGAAAAGATAGGGAAAAAATGGGGTCTCCAGGTGGTCCTGGCTCTCGTAGAGGAACGAAATGCCCCAGCCTGAGGGTGATTTGGAAGGCGCGGCGTGCTAGATACTGATTGACAGACTCCGTCCTAAGGGGCTTTGGAGGCGCAGCGCCCCAGCATCCCCCCAACAGGTTTTCCGACCTTTTTCTTCGTTTTTCATCTCTAAACCTTCCCAAACTCCCATGGATCCCACCCCAAACACTTAGGATCTAATTAACTTATTACCCAATGATTTAGACCCGAAAACAGTCCTAAAGATCCCACATACCTTGTTAGGGATCACCCTCGACGAAAATCTACGAAGCTTAACTTAGTGTTCTTGCGTCTTCTTCTTCGTTATCCTCTTTTATCATTGCTTTCAAAACCCTAGTCTATTTTATAAGTGCATAAACTTAATGGGATCAGTTTATATCCCCAACATATTACTAGAAAACAAAATAGTTAATTGACTTAAAGAAAAGACCAAAACACCCTTACCAAATCCGGTTTTTGAACTTTTCCTACTTAATAGCCCATCTTCTAAAGGTCATATCTAACTTATACAACCTTGGAAATTCGCAAACTTTACGTGGTTGAAAATATATTCTAACGATCTTTTCATCCATATAAAGAACTCACCCAAATTCTTCCTGAGCTGGAAGATATAGTCGTTTGAAATGGCCGAAACTCACTTTTAAAATCTGGATTTTTTTTCCAGAATTCCTTACTTACTTCAAAATTTGATTTTTTTTGTTTTTCTTAGCTTAACCTTCGTTTATTAGAATCCGGGATGTGAAAATATCTTCCCCTTGGGAACATTCATCCTCAAATGAGAATTCCTTCTCTAAGCTAAGGATAGTAATATCATTTCAGCACTCAACCACAAAAGCAAAGTAATAACATGTTTATGCATAATATTATAAAGTACTAAGAAGAAAGTCTAGTACCTTTAACTCAATTCTCTCCGGATTCGAAGAGATGTGGATATTCCTTCTTTATATCCTCAGCTTCCCAAGTTACTCTTTCATTAAATTGGTTCCTCCAAAGGACCTTGACCGAAGCAACTTCCGTTGTCTCAACTTACGCACCTCATAATCCAAAATCTGAACCGAAACTTCTTAATAGAACATGTTATCCTTAGTCCCAACATTCTCTATTGGTATTATCAATGAAGGATCAACCAGACACTTCTGCAACATAGAAATATGGAACACTGGATGAACCGCTTCTAACTCTTGGGGTAGCTCCAACTCATAAGACACATTGACCACTCTCTTGGAGATTTTATAAGGTCCAACATACCGGGGACTAAGTTTTCCTTTCTTACCAAACCTCATCACTCCTTTCATAGGTGAACCTTAAGATACACCCAATCATCTACCTCAAGCTCTAATTACCTTCTTCTAACATCTGTGTAGGACTTTTGGCGACTTTGTGCAGTCTTCAACCTTTTTTTGAATGACTTTCACATTTTCAATAGCTTTGGTGAACTAAATTTGGTCCTATCAACCCTGCTTCGCCAACTTTGAACCACCCAATAGGAGATCTCCATCTTCTCCCATTAAGAGATTCATATAGAGCCATTTGGATGCTTAAATGCTAACTGTTGTTTTAGGCGAACTCAATGAGAGGTAGGTGATCATCCCAATTTCCTTTGAAGTCAATCACACAAGCTCTCAACATATCCTCCAAGGTCTGGATAGTACATTCTTCTTGTCCATCCGTGTGAGGAGGAAAAGAAGTGCTCAAATTTACCTTGGAACCCAAACCTTTCTAGAAAGATTTACATAATTGTTCGTTAAGTTGCGCACCTCTATCTTAAATAATAGAGAGTGGAACTAGATGAAGTCTTACCACTTCTTGGAGGTACAACTTTGCATAATCTTTGGCCGAATAAGTAGTCTTTACCGGCAAGAAATGGGCTGACTTTGTCATTCTGTTGACAATCACCAAAATGGAATCATGTTTCCTTCGCGATCTTCGCAAGCCTATGATGAAGTCCATATTAATACTATTACCACTTTCATTCCGGAGGCTCTATATTTTGAGCTAACTCCAGGTATTTCATGTTGTACCTTGACATGCTGACAATTTGAACACTTGGAAATAAATTCAACAATGTCTTTCCTCATGTCTTCCCAACAATATACCTCTCAGAAATCACGGTACATTTTTGTGGAACCCGGATGAATGGAACATCTGGAGCTATGAGCTTCCTCCAATATCCTCTCTTCAAGACCATCAACCTTAGTTATAGATAATCTGCTTTCATATTTCAGGACACCATCTCCCCTTTCTTCGAAAGCCAATACTCTTGGATATGGACACTTGCCTTCAAATCAAGCAAAATAGGGTCTTGGTATTGCTTCTCTTTCATCACTGACATCAATAAACCCGACTCCCAGACGTGCAAGTCTGTGCAAATCTTTTGCTAACTCCCTCTTTTCTTCTTCAACATGGGAAGTACTTCCCATGGACAACTTGCTAAAGTCATATCAATTACATTATATTTACCTTGGTGGTAAAGAATACTCATGTCATAATGCTTGAGTAATTACAACCACCTTCTCTTTCTGAGGTTGAGCTCGTTATTAGTGAACACAAATATGAGGTTGTTGTGATTAAAGTGAATATATCCATATGAACACCATATATATGATGCCATATCTTCAATGCAAACACTATTGCAGCCAATTCTAAGTCATGAGTTGGATAATTCGTCTCATGAACTTTCAACTACCTGGAAGCATAGGCTATGACCTTGCCATTCTACATTAAAACACAACCCAAGCCAACTCTTGATGCATCGAAATATACCACAAAGCCTTGAGTACCATCTGCTTAGATCAAAATAAGAGCGGTAGTCAATCTCCTTTTCAACTCCTGCAAGCTTTTTTCACAAGCTTCAGACCATTGAAATTTGACTGTCTTCTAAGTTAACTTGGCCAAAGGAGGAGAGATAGATGAGAATCCTTCAACAAATCTCCCATAATATCCAGCGAAACCTAAGAAACTCCTTATATATGTCGGAGATGTGGGTCTAGGCCAACTCTACATTTCTTCTATCTTCTGAGTGTCAACTTTAATACCTTCACCAGAAATAATGTGGCCTAAGAACGCCACAAACTTATGCCGAAACTCGCACATGGTGAACTTGGCATACAACTTCTTATCTCTCAAAGTCTAAAGAACAACCCTTAGGTGACTAGCATGATCCCATTTTCTCCTTGAATTAAATAAGTATCTGATCAATGAAAATGATGACAAAAATATCCAAAGAAGGTTTTTGAAGACTCTATTTATGAGGTACATGAATACTACATGTATGTTAGTCAAACCAAAGGACATAGCCAGAAATTCATAATGCCCATATGTTGTTATAAAAGTTGTCTTGGGAATATCACGATCCATAACCTTCAACTGATGATTGCTTGATCTAAGGTGAATCTTGGAAAAGAAAGAAGCAACTTGAAGTTGACCAAAAAGATCATCTATCCTTGGAAGAGGATATTTATTCTTGATGGTCACCTTATTTAACTATCGGTAATCTATACATATCCTAAGGGACCCATCCTTCTTCCTAAAAAACAAGACCAGAGCGCCCCAAGGTGAGACATTTGATCGAATGAAACCTTTATCTAATAGATCTTTCAAATGCTCCCTTAGTTCTTTTAACTCAGCTGGTGCCACTCTGTATAGCGTATTAAAGATAAGACGAGTATCTGGGGTGACATTTATGATGAATTCTATCTCTCTTCAGGAGGGACTCTGGGTAAATCATCACGAAAGACTTCTGGGAACTCACTGACTATAGGAACTGACTAAAGGGAAGGTACCTCAATATTTGAGTCATTAACTCGGACTAAGTTATAGATAAATCCCTTAGAAACTAACTTCCTCGCCTTAAGGTACGAAATGAAGCGACCCTTAGACACTGTTGAACTACTAGGCCACTCTATGACTAACTCATTAGGACTCTTAAATTTGACAGCTAGGGTTCAACAATCTATTGATGCATAACAGGCATAGAACCAGTTCGTACCTAGAATGACATCAAAATACACCATGTCTAACTTTATAAATCAGCCATGGTATTCTTGTGATTGATGAAACCAAACAAATTTTGGTAGACTCTTTCCGCTAGAATAGACTTCCCAATAGGTGTAGAAACACAAAAAGGTTCACAAAGCTATCCAGGGAGAATATCAAACTGATTTGCAACATAAGGAGTTACAAAGGATAACCTTGCTCCTGGGTATAAGAAATCATAAACATCAAAAGTAAAGACTTTAATCATACATGTGACAACATCTGGAGAGTTCTCTTGCTCTTTGCGGCTAGTGATAGCATAGAGGTGATTCGCCCCTCCGCTGATACCAGAATCAGTTACTCTGGGTGCAGCCCTGTTAGGCGGAGCAACTGATGAAGATTGGGCTCTGTTGCCCAAATTTTCACCACCTTGCTGATTATTAGGGCATTCTGTCATGGAGTGGTCCTCTTGATCACACTTGAAACACCTGTTTGTCCAACATGACATTTTCCAGGGTGGATTCCAACACACCTACCGCAAGCAGAACTTCTACCACCTCTTTGTGCCATACTACCATGATATTGGGTCGGTCTATCCTTGAAGTGTTGTGAATTGTGACTGCTATACTCACCTCAGTTTCTGGGTGAAGGTGCACTAGCAGATGATGGTTCATGCCCCTTTGATTTCTTGAATCGTGGTCGGCTCGAACCTCCTTTCTGTTGACTAGTCTCATTCCCAGACTTCTCCTTCTTGTTTCGATAATCTTCTCTATCCTTCACCTTCTCTTCTTCAATTTGTTGAACGTATACCAATAGCCTTAATATATACATGTCACCTATCAACATCGCATCCCTACTTCGTTGCTTGAAGAACAACCCAACCCTGCAACAAATAGACTAATTCTGCTCCTCATGTCTTTCACCATCTCCGGAGCATAGCGAGATAGCTTGGTTAACATTAACCTGTATTCAGAACACTCATGGAGTCCTGTTTCAGAGTAAGGAATTCCCTCACCTTCACTTCCTTCAGTTCACGAGCAAAGAACCTCTCCAAGAAGGCTTCCTCGAAACAAGACCAACATGGATGTGGTGCATCCTCAGCCCTACCACACGTCCATTGGTCAAACCATGATCTGGTAACACCTTTAAGTTGGTATGCAGCCAATTCAACCCTCTCAACATCAACCACATGCATTACCTCATACACCTTCTTCAGCTCCTCTATGAAGTTCTCCGGATCTTTGGTAGTTTTTGATCCGGTGAAACTAGGGGGATTCATCCTAAGGAATTCACAAATTCTCAAAGTATTATCCCTTTCTTGTCGAGCTCCTCTTTGCTGCTCGACTTGGTTGGTCACAACCAGACTTAACATGCGGATAGCTTCCCGAAATTTAGCATTGGTAACTTCTCCCTGAGGTTGTAGCTCTGGTGAATTTGGAACCTCTTGTTCCTCAACATTCCTTCGTGGACGACCTCTGACTATCCTTCTTTGAGGCATGATGATCTGAAAAAACGTGTAAGCACAAATTAGAGAGAGACTTTTAGAGATAAACTCTTTGCACGAAATAAGATGAAAGAAATCATTCCTAAATGTCCCAGCCTCATAATCATAGATGTGGCGCGCTTCACATCAATAATTAAGACTCTAAAGACACTACTTCGTAGAATCCCTAGGAATCTTGAACTTTGTGCTCTAATACCAAGTTTGTCACGCCCTGAGCCTACAACCTGGGCAGGACCGGCGCTCCAAGACCATTGTTGGCCCTCAAGCGAACGCCTGGCCTAGCTACCTAAATCAGCGGATTAAAAACCTCAACTTTGACACGAGTAAAAACATAATAAAAGAGAAATATTTCATGTCATAACTTTGGCCAAAATGACACTTGAGTCTTAATATCTGAAAACAACTCCAAACTTAAAATACTATAGTCTACAAAGCCTCTAAACTGTCTAGAGAGGGATGTCGGAGCAGACCCCACAACATCCTAAAAGCTAAGCTAAAGCAGAAATAAAAAACAAGGATGTCCTCCAGAATGCAAGGAGGATCACAACAACTCTGAAGCTCAATTTGGAATCAACAAAGTGTTGTGTGCTGATCTTGATTATCTGCGTCTGCATCATGAAACGATGCAGGCCAACTGACACCAGTACATTAAATGTACGAGTATGTGAGTTGGAGAGCTAAAAAACGACTTAAGCTTTAGGGTATTAGATGAATTTACGTTGTCTCTTCTTAACTTAAGAGTATACTTAACTCAAATGATATACTTAACTTAGTTCGTCAAGGAAAATGGAATAACAAACTCAACTTTACTTATATAAGAAAGTAATATCGCCTCTATGGGAGTTTCTCTAACCGACAACCATCACTATGAGCCTAATTGATGATACAACGTCTTACCTCACGTTGCAAGGGACCATCCTACACCTTGACATCGGTATAGGACCTTACACAACTTAGTGGATCCACTAGCTCTCCTTACGTGATCATCTAAAAAGTATGACACTTCAAATCCCATGTTAGATAAATTGTTTACATGGAAACTTGAGTTAATATTGACTCTCATCTCCACTTTGATTCTCAATACTTCTCCCAAAAAATGAACTTTTGCTCATACTTTTAATAAAACTTCCTTCCTTTGAGTTGAGATAATTTACTAAACCCATTAGCTTTAAAAAAAGCTCCTTTTGGAAATCAATGTTCCCCTTTTAGTTCAAAACTCTTTTGGAACTTATAGTTCCCCTCTTTGATCAAATGTGAAACATTATTAAAACTCTAGGGAATACTTAGTTCCCTTATATATTTTGATAAATGAACTCAACTCTTGCTCTTTACTTTACTTGAAACTTTAACTCTTAGGGAATACTTAGTTCCCTTACAATTTTTTGACATATGAACTCAACTCTTCACTTGACTTTGGACTTTAAGTCTTTAAAATAAAGTGAAAACATTTGTGGAAGACTTTAGAGAAATTATAACTTTAGTTTTACTTGCTTCTTAACTTCTAGACTTGGCTCTTAACTTCTTTGACTTAAATCTTACCTTTCCTTGAATTGAATTATGGATTCAAGGATCATGATGTCATGTTTATGGATGATTTCATGATGTTTAGATGTACCTTAGAGTGTTGGAAACAACTAGGAATGAGGGGTACACCACTTAGGAACTAGTACGAAAAAGATAGGGAAAGAATAGGGTCTCCAGGGGGTCCTGGCGCTTTGAGAGGCACTGAGCGCCATAGCCTGACTGACAGAGGTTGTCCTCAGGCGCTCTAAGAGGCGCGGTGCACTAGAGCCTGACAAATAGACTCTGTCCTGAGGGGCTTTGGAGGCGCGATGCCCCAGCATTCCCCCATCGGGTTTTCCGACTTTGTTCTTCATTTTTCATCTCTAAACCTTCCAAAAATCCCATGTATCCCAACAAAAAAAAATTAGGATCCAAAATTAACGTATTACGCAATTATTTAAACTCGAAAACAGTCCTAAAACATGGAGTACAACTAACAGCGATCAATCATAATCCAATCAACAAGAACATCAAACTGACAATTGGTGTGTGGGTTAAGTAACCCAACATAAAAGAGCCCACAATACCATGTTAGGGATCACCCTCGACGAAAATCCATGGAGCTTAACTTGGTGTTCTTGCATCTTCTTCTTCCTTCTCCTCTTTTCTCCTTGATTTTCAAAACCCTAGTATATTTTCTAAGTGCGTAAACTGAATGGGATCAGTTTAGACCCCAACATATTACTCTAAAATGAAATATTTAATTGACTTAAGGTAAAGACAAAAACACCCTTACAAAATCCGGTTTTTGAACGTTCCCTGCTCAATAGCCCATCTTACGAAGGTCATATCTCACTCATACAACCTCGGAAAGTCACAAACCTTGCGTAGTTGGAAATATTTTCCAATGACATTTCATCCATATAAAGAACTCACCCAAATGCTTCCTGAGCTGGAAGTTATGGTTGTTTGAAAATGTCCAAAACTCACTTTCGAAATATGGAAATTTTTTTCTACATTTCCTTACTTATTTCCAAATTTGAATTTTCTCGTGTTTCTTAGCTTAACCTTAGTTTATCTAGAATCAGAGATATCATAATTATCCAAGAAAATAATATTTCTTTTATAAATAAAATGTAAAATAATTTTCTTGCCCCTCCTCTCA
>NC_028648.1:62146601-62158477 GCF_001406875.1 Solanum pennellii
AAATACAAATTTAGATATTATTCTATTTATTAAAAACAATTCTACCCACCTCACTTAATCTTCCGCTGTCAATTTTTTTTCTCATTTTGTGTTATATATATACAAATCAAAAGCATTTTTTACTTTCCACCGCAAGACTTTTTTAAATTTATTACTTATTATGTTATATTCAGTACACTAGTAGAAATTTTTTTCTAAAACTATATGTGCGTGCATATCTAACACAAAATGAAGAAAATGTAAAAGAAAATAAAAATTAGGAGCGGAGGGTTAAATAAGATGGGATAAATTATTTATTTCTTTAAAAAGAAATAATATCATTTTTTTGCGGGGGTGGGGGGGGAGGGGGGATTACTGCCTTGGGGCATCACATTCTGGATAACGTAATAAAAAATTCTTTCTCTACTTTCTTAAATTTGGGGAGGGGGGCTGAAGTATGAATATTAAAAAATATTTTATAAATGAAATATTCTTCAAAAAAGGAGGGGGATTGTCGGTTGGAGGGGAGGAGTATGTAATACTTTAATTTTTAATTAATATTAATAGTTTATTGTTAAATTTTTTTCAAGTGGAATATTGTATCAATGCGAAATGTCATGTGTCAAGATTTTTTCAAATAAAAGAGAGTGTATTACATACATTACTAGGGAGTGTTTCTCAAATTAAAAATTGATGGTTTAAGTATGTAATTCACACTCTCAATAGTATAGGTATGAAACTCAAAAAATGGGATAGTTTAGGCGTGGTATTGACACTTATATCTTAAAACTGTGGTAAAAAGAGTTTCCAAAAAATACTCCATTCGTTCTATTTTAAATGTTGTCTTTAATAAAAATAGACATTCTTTAAAACTTGTTATTTCACAAAAGCAATGCATAATGACTTTATTCTTCTTATTTCACCCTTGAAAGTTATTAGCCTAGAAAATGTATATTTGACCAACATAGAAAAACTAAGTAAATGATTCATGTCTAATGGTTTAATTATTAATCCAAATAAATTAATTTATGTTCATTGAGTGAAACTTGACTTTAAGAAAATACTAAATAAGGATGCTATGGTAAATATGAGAGATATGCTGATGAGAGAAACCAGAATGATTAGAATGCCCTCCACAACCTATAGGTCTAGCTAGAAGATGAACCATGTGAAGTATGTATAAAACTAGAAGAACTATGCCCAATATAATCAGCCTCGGACACTGGTATCTCAACATGGACGAGTGTGTTAGACTAATAATGAAACCTCTCCTTTAGTAACCTCAATTCTAAGGAGGAGCACTACTCAAATAACCTAAATGATGGTCCCTCTTGTCCTCATGTTGTTCACATCCCTCACGTCGAATCATCTCCAACTCTTTTACAACATCTATAACTTTCCGGAATGGAACACTAAAAGCGGTAATTTGAGAAACTCCTATATGAATCAAAACAATCAAATTCTTAAAAAACCTTCTCACTCTCTCAGTCTCAATGAGAAATATCATCAAAGTATGCGTAGCCGAGGCATTAAATATAACCTCATAATCTATAATTAACATATCATATTGTTGTGAAAACTCTCTAACTCAACCCTTTTGCTCTCCCTCTAAAATAATTTATAATAAAAATAAAACTATAAAAAGTTGTATAAAGAAACAAAATTATAATTTTTTCATATCAATATACATGATAAAAGAATATATCTTAAAATATTAGCACAAGTAGAAAAAACAACTAGGAGAGGGTAACTCATCGTACTTTTAAATATACAAATTTAATTTCATGAATACCTAATTTTTTCTTAATATTCCAATTTTTATTCAAAATTTTAATTAAAATAAAAATTTATAGATAAAGGGAGTTGTAAAAATGTTTTTAATTTTAGAATTGTGAAGTAAACAAGCAACATGCATTTAACCAAATTTGGGTTCATCAACTTTGTTTTGTTCTACTTGTTGGATAACTATATGCACAATGGAGGCATATTTTGATCTTTACTGGTCAGGAATAATAGATAATCAATACCTTCTATGCTACAACACATTAACATAGTGATGTTTTATTCAAGAATTACCTCTCGAAAATGAAGGAATACCTTCAAGAGAATCCCCAAGATAAACAAACTTTCAAGTGAATCTATAAGATAGACAACAAGTATGGCCTTCTACAGTGATCCCAAGTTCACATCTGAGCTCTCTCAATACTTGGGTAGGCAAGTATCAATATAGTAAACTAATCATCTTTCTAGGGTTAGAAGAATCCCTAATTATAAATATTTCTTACCACTCAAAAGTGGAGAATAAAATTCACGTTTTTTTTTCTTTGCCGAAAAACACATGCTGGTTTTCTTTTTATAAGAAAACTAACGCCTCTCCCCTTTTCCCTTTAGAGTAAGGATTTTAATTTCTAGTTAATTATGGACACTATAGGGACCACATAATTAATTACCGAGGCTTTTTATTATGAATATAATTCCAATAATTAATTTGTATTATTCTTACCATAATATATTACAAATTATTCCACTAAAATTTTGTAATTGCACTCCTCTATTTATATTTCGTAATCTTCCATTAAACAATTATGTAATTCCCATGTTAAGATTTCATATACTAATCAATGAATTAAATTACTGACGAATTTAACTTAATGATTAATCTTATTTATAGCACTGTTCCACTTATTTCATGTGTTGGATTCATAAATCCATATTCAAGGTTTGACACAATGAAAACTTTTGAGTTTCTCAAAAAGGCATAACAATCAATTTCTATAATAGGACATGGATTCCATCAACTAACTTATTATTTCACCGATATATATTATTGTCATCCAACATACAAGGCATAACGACTCACCTCCGAATCTCACTTTTTAAGAAATCAAAAAGATAATTAATATATACATATCATAATAGTTATATCATAATTAAGAATATAAATATATTTAATAGTTTAGAGAATATGTTTTTTTTTGTTTGTCTAAAATAGCTATCTCTACTCAGTCTCGTTCAATACATACAAAATATACTAACACAAAAAGTTTGAAAAATACCATTCCCATAATCAAGATAAATTACATCTAATCTTGTGCTAAAATCGTACTGGATAGAATGTCCAATTTCAATCCTAAATTGTGAATAAAAACCCTAATATTTATAAGAACCGATGATTTAATACTTTGTGTATGAGCTAAAACTCTACACACTAAATCATCTATTATATGTGTAAATAGACAACATAAACGAATATCTAGTCTATTAAAACTGAATAGATATTTATTCTATAATAAATATTATATCTTGACATATGGTTAATAATATATATCCCAACACTACTAACATCTCGTTTTGTTTTGTTCGATGTTTATCAAATCAAATTTGAGTTCGTCAACTTTGTTTGACCATGATCTACTTCATCGATCCTAATCAAACAGAAGCGGCAAGTTGTGAACACAAAATTTTGGTTCGATATTTTAAACACAATACTTTTTAAATATTTTATTTTTTCAACAGTTCAAAATTTATTAATTGCAATTTTAATGCAATTTGTTGATAATTATTCTTATTCTCAAAATATTAGGATTTTTATCAGTTAATTCTGCTTATATAATTTTGTCACAACCAATTGAATTCATTCAAATATTTTTTCATTTTTATAAAATCTTTATTTCTGTTAATTGCATTTTTTACATGCTAGTGGTTACACTAGTATTTTTTTCATATTCATTTTATCTGTTACATTTGTTATATTCATTTTGATATTTTGCACAGTTTACATGTGGGAGATTCTCTAACCGACAAGCATCACTTAAGATCTACAGTATGCTCTACCGCATGCTGCCAGCGCATCCAACACCCGACCAAAGGTGTAAGAGCTGAACTGCCTAGTGGATCCACTAGTAAACTCTGAAAAGGAGTCATCTAAAAAGTATGATCCTTTTCTACCAATGGTTTATGGGGGATATGAGAGTTATCTGAACTCCCCCCATATCGGTGCTTAATACTACTCCCAAAAATGTACTGGCTCTTATGTTTAAAGACATACTGATTCTGAGGTTTGAGATAAGTGCTCAACTTGGAAATCATAGTTTCCTCTTCATTATTTTAAAACTTACCATAGGCTCTATAGAAGTCTAGCTTCCCTTCCTTCTCAAAAGTTTGAAAACATTTTTGTTTAAACTCTTAGGGCTACTTAGTTCCATTATAACTCTTGAGAAGTGAACTCAACTTGATGCTCTTTCCTTACTTGAAACTGAACTCATAGGGAATAGTAAGTTCCCTTACAGCTTTTGAGAAATGAACTCAACTATTTAATCTCTCTTCACTTGAACATTAAGTCTTGAAAACAAAGTGAAAAATGCTTGTGAAAGACTTCAGAAAACTTGATAACTTTACTTTGACTTGCTTCTTAACTTCTAGACTTGGATCTTAGCTTCCTTGACTTTGATCTTAACTATCCTTGAATTGAATTATGGATTCAAAGATCATGATCTCATGTTTATGGATGATTTCATGATATTTAGATGTACGTTAAAGTTTTGGTATCAACTAGGAATGAAGGGTACATCACTTAGGAACTAGTACGAAAAGATATGGAAAGAACGGAGTCTCCAAGGGAATCTGGAGCTCTGAGCGGCGCAGAGAGCCATAGACTGACGGATAGAGGCAGTCCTCAGGTGCTCTGAGAGGCGTGGTGCACCCGAGCTTGACGGACAGACTCTATCCTTAGGGGCTTTGGAGGTGCGGCGCCCCAACATCTATCCAATGGGTTTTCTGACTTTTTTCTTTGTTTTTCATCTCAAAACTATACCAAACTCCCACAAAATCAACACCAAACTCTTACGATCCCTAAATAAATCATTATCCAATTGTTTAGCCTAAAAACAAGTCCGGAAACTTGGATTAAAACTAACAGAGATCAACAACATTTCAAAAAAAAATGAACTTTAAAGTTTTCATCAAGAACTTCAAGATTTTGATTCAATTTAACTCTAAATTGTATTAATGAATCATATTGGATGGCGGGTGAAAGAACCCAATACCAAATGATCTCGCATATCTTGTTAGGGATCACCCCTGACGAAATCCACGAACGAATTCTTGGCGTTCATGCGTCTTCTTCTCCCTTTTTCTCTTTCTTCTTTCTCTCAAAGCCCTAGCTTATTTTCTAAATGTGAAAACTGATTGGGATCATCTTAGACCCTAACTTACTACCCCTAAAACTAAAATAATGATTAATTTAGGAAATGACAAAAACACACTTAACAAATCTAGATTTGGAACTTTCCCTACTCAATACCCAACTTTCGAAAGTCATATCCCCCTCATACAGCCTCGTAAATTCACAAACTTGACGTCATTTAAAAGATCTTCTGATGAGATTTCCATCCATATAAATAACTCACAGAAACTCCTCTTTAGAGTGAAGTTACGGCCGTTGGGAAATGACTTAAACTCACTTTCTAAATCTGGAAATTTTGCAGATTTCCTTACTTATTTCCAAATTTTATTATTCTTGTTCTTCTTAGATTAACCTTAGTTCATTCTAGAATACGAGATGTTAAAATATCTCCCCCTTGAGAACATTCGTCCTCAAATGAGAACTCTTCACTAAGCTAAAGATAGTAACATCATTTCAGCACTCATCCGCCAAAGCAAGTAATAATACGATTATACATAATCTTATAAAGTGCTAAGTAGAGAATTTAGTACCTCGATCTGCATTCTCTCCGGTTTCCAAGAGATGTGGATATATTTTCTTCATATCCTTCCTCTACCTCCCATGTCGCTTCTCCAACATATTGGTTCCTCCAAAGGACCTTGACTGAAACAACTTTCTTTGTGCTCAACTTGCGAACCTGACGATCCAAAATATGAACCAGAACTTCTTTATAGGACAAGTTATCCTTATTCCAACATTATCTGTAGGTACTATCAATGAAGAATCACTCAAACACTTTTTCAACATAGAAATATGGAATACCGGATGAACCGCTTCTAACTCTTGGGGTAGCTCCAACACATAAGCCACATTTCCCATTCTCTTGGAAATTTTATAAGGTCCAATACACCGGGGACTATGTTTCCCCTTCTTACAAAACCTCACAACTCCTTTCGTATGTGAAATTTTAAGATACATCCAATCATGTACCTGAAACTGTAATGGCCTTCTTCTAAAATCTGTGTAGGACTTTTGGCGACTCTGTGTTATCTTTAACCTTTCTTGAATCACTTTCACCTTCTCCGTATCTTGGTGAACTGAATCTGGTCCTATCAACCCTGTTTCGGAACCTCGAACCATCCAATAGGAGATCTACTTCTTCTCCCACAAAGAGCTTCATATGGGGACATTTGGATGCTCAAATAATAACTATTGTTGTAAGCGAACTCAATGAGAGTTAGGTGATCAACCTAATTTCCATTGAAGTCAATCAAACAAGATCTCAACATATCTTCTATGGTCTGGATAATACACTCTGCTTGTCCATCTGCCTGAGGATGAAAAGCAATGCTCAAATTCACCTTGGAACCCAAACCTTTCTGGAAAGATTTCCAGAATTGTGCGGTAAATTGTGCACCGCTATCTGAAATATTGGAGATAGGAACTCCATGAAGTCTTACCACTTTTTCAAGGTACAACTTAGCATAATCATCGGCCGAATAGGTAGTATTTACTCGCAAGAAACGGGCTGACTTTGTCATTCTGTCGATAATCACCCAAATAGAATCATGTTGTCTTCGAGATCTTGGCAAGCCTATGATGAAGTCCATATGAATCATCTCCTACTTTCATCCCGGAAGTTCTATATTCATAGCTAAACCTCTAGGCTTTTGGTATTCCACCTTCACTTGCTGACAATTTGAACACTTGGTAATAAACTCAGCAATATCTTTATTCATGCCTTACTACCAATATACCTGTCTCAAATCATGGTACATTTTAGTGGCACCTGGATAAATGGAATATATGGAGCTATAAGCCTCCTCCAAGATTCTCTCTTAGAGTCCATCCACCTTAGGTACACATAATCTGCCTTGGTATTTCAATACACCATCTCCCCCTTGTTAGACGTCCAATACTCTTTCGCTATGGACACTTGCCTTTAAATCAAGAAAAATAGGGTCTTGGTCTTGCTTCTCTTTCACATTTGACATCAAGGATGATTCAGCCCCATTGGTCACCACTATGCCTCCTTCTGTGGAATCCATAAGTCTGAATCTCAGTCGTGCAAGTCTCTGCACATCTCTTGCTAACTTCCTCTTTCTTTCTTCGACATCGGAATTGTTTCCCATGGATAACCTGCTTAAGGCATCAGCAACCACATTAGACTTACCTGGTGGTAAAGAATACTCATGCCATAATCCTTGAGTAATTCCAACCACCTTCTTTGGCTGAGGTTGAGCTCTTTTTAAGTGAATGCATATTGGAGGCTCTTCTGATCAGTGAATGTATCCACTTGAACTCCATACAAATAGTGATGTGATATCTTCAACGCAAACACCACTGCAACCAATTCTAAGTCATGAGTTTGATAATTCTTCTCATGAACCTTCAACTGTCTAGAGGCATAAGTTATAACCTTTCCATTCTGCGCCAACTCTTGATGCATTCCAATACACCACAAATCCTTGAGTACTCTCTGGTAAGGTCAAAACCAAAGCGGTAGTCAGTCTCTTTTTCAACTCTCGAAATCTTTTCTCACACGCTTCAGACCATTGAAACTTGACTATGTTCTGAGTTATGTTGGTCAAATGAGAGCATATAGATGAGAATTCTTCAACAAATCTCCTATAATAGACCTCCAAACAAAAATAACTCATTTATATCTGTTGGATATGTGGATCTAGGCCAACGCAAAACTGCCTCAATCTTTTGAGTGTCAACTCTAATACCTTCACCAGAAACCATGTGGCCTAAGACTGCCACAGACTTAAGCCAAAACTCACACTTGGAGAACTTGGCATACCAATTCTTTGTCTCTCAATGTTTGAAGAACAATCCTTAGGTGACTAGCATGATCTTCTTCATTCCTTGAATAAATCAGTATGTTATCAATAAAGACAATGACAAAGAGATCTAAATAAGGTTTGATGACTCTATTCATACGATCCATGAACGCTGCAGGTGCATTTTTTAAACCAAAGGACAACCAAATATTTGTAATGCCCATACCTCGTTCTAAAAGTTGTCTTGGGAATATCACATTCCCTTACTCCCAACTGATGATAGCCTGGTCTGAGGTCGATCTTGGAAAAAAAAGAAGCACACTAAAGTTGATCAAAAAGGTCATCTATCCTTGGAAGACGATACTTATTCTTGATAGTCACCTTATTCAATTGACAGTAATCTCTACACATCCTAAGGGACCCATCCTCCAAACAAACAGGACCGGAGCGTCCCAAGGTGAGATACTCGACCGAATAAAGCCTTTATCTAACAGGTCTTTCAATTCCTCTTTCTCTATTTTAACTCTGCTGGTGCCACTCTGTATGGCGGAATAGAGATAGGAAAAGTATGTGCAATGAGGTCTATGGAAATGTTTATCTCTCTTTCGGGAGGGACTCCGAGTGAATCATCGGGAATGAATTCTGAAAACTCACTGACTATAGGATCTGACTGAAATTAAGGTACCTCAACACTTGAGTCATTAACTCTGACAAAGTGACAGATATTCCCCTTAGAAACTAACTTCCTTGCCTTAAGGTATGAAATGAAGCAAACCTTGGGCACTGTTGAACTACTAGCCCACTCTATGACTGGCCCATTAGGAATCTGAAATTGGAAAACTCGAGTTTCTCAATCTATTGATGAATAACATGCATGGAGCCAGTATCAAAATTCATACCATGTTAGGGATCACCACCGACGAAATCCACGAACGAATTCTTGGCGTTCTTGCGTCTTTTTCTCCCGTCTCCTCTTTTCTCCTTTATCTCAAAGCCCTAGCTTATTTTCTAAATGTAAATCTGATTGGGATCAGCTTAGACCCCAACTTATTACCCCTAAAACGAAAATAATTATTAATTTAGGAAAAGACCAAAACACCCTTATAAAATCCGGATTTGCAACTTTCCCTTCTCAACAAACCAACTTCCGAGAGTCATATCTCCTTCATATGACCTTGGAAATTCGCAAACTTGACGTCATTGGAAATATCTTCAGACGAGTTTTCCATCCATTTACAGAACTCACCCAAACTCCTCCTGAGCTGGATGTTATGATCGTTGGAAAATGACCAGAACTTTTTTAAATCTGGAAATTTTTCAGATTTCCTTACTTAATTCCAAATTTGATTATTCTTGTTCTTCTTAGCTTAACTTTAGTTCATTCTAGAATATGAGATCTTACAATTATCATTATTACTATTATTATGTTAATTCATTTTTAAGGATAATTTTAGATATTTTATACTATATAAAATAGTTTTATTTGTTAAATTATTCAATGAGGAAATGTCTCTGTCGGCTTTGGAGGGCTTCCCAATGTTAAAATACGGAAATTTAGTTTAAGTTTATATTTTCCTTGTTACAAATGATCGATGAAGAAATTATCGTTGATTTCCAAGGTCTTTCATGTTAATAAGACAAATTTTAAGTTAGTATTTGATTTGTTCATATTTATTCATTACTAAAATATCTACTAAGCGTCTTTACATGTACCCGGAGTTGCTTCTCATTGAATCTATTCGAATAAAGTTTGAATGATATTCTCGGTTCATTATTGTTATTATTGACGATAGGTTAATTAGGTTGATTCATGTATTATTGTTATATGATATTACTTGTGTATATTGTATGTCTATAATACTTGTGTATTACTGTTATCCTATCCTCAACTTGAAAAAAATTAATTCAATCGGACCCACACTTGTGGACTCCGAAAGATGCATAACACCTTTCCTTTGGAATAACTTGAACCCCTTACCTAGAATCTATGGTTTCGTAGACACATTTTTTCATAATTGATTTCTTTGTTTTCCTATAATTAGGTGGTGACTCTCTTTTACCTCTTAACTCATTATAAATTTAATTTTTGGTGAGTTACCATGACGTTGCGCCCTCTCAAAGGGATGTCAAAAAGTTGGTCTATATCCCCCAAAATGATCTTCCACCTCTAAATTTTGGATTAGTTAGTTGCCACGAAATTTTTCATACCAAACTTTCTTCTTTAGGTTTCTATTTCAAGAGGACATTTAAAGGATTCCATAAGGACAATATATGCAGATTTGTTTCTTTTCTTAAGATCAATTAATCTTTCAAAATAATGTTGTGAGATAACTAATGTAATATTCTAAAATAAGAGTTTGTCTATCATCATTTACACATTAGTGATTTTGTTATACTACTCATTGTTCTTCTGCCCTTACAACAACTTTGTAGGTCTTTGTGCCCCAACTGAATTCTTTTCTATACCTTGGTGATAGATCTTTTTATTTTCTTATCTCATCGATATTTTCAGTTATGTCATTTTCTTCTTACACTTCCCTTTTTTCTCCCCCTATTGTTGATCCCTACATTTTCTCCAATTTGGTTTGGTGAATTTCCCTTGAATGTCCCCCCCCCCCCACACACACACCCTCCATATTGCTTGTATTTGTATTTAATTGGTTTGGTAACTTTTCTTCTTCTTTCTCTCATACCTTCATATTTCTCAAATTTAATTGCTTGTATTTTGTTACTTAGATTTTCCATCTTGTTGTCTTCTTCATTACTGATTTCTCTTAATTGTGATATTCTCTCCCTTTGTTCCTTTTTTTTGGTACCACTACTAAAAACTATCAAATAAAGGACTGTCAAAAGCAACATACTACATCCTTGTTTTTTATCAAAATTGATGAAAAATCAACGGAGTCATCTCCGTCGCTTTTTGGTTCGATGCTTTTCAAAAAGTGACGGATAGTGTCGCGTTCGTCGCTTTTTGATTACTTTTAGGATCTTTTAAAAATGAAGCGACGGCGTCGGCGCCTTTTTTAATTATTTTTTAAAATTTCCAGAATGTGACGTAGTCTGTAACTTTTCTAGAAATTTTATTTTTGTAAAAAACAAAATTACGGCGGACTAAAGGACCTTGTCCTTCGTTTTTCTGGAAATTATTTTTTTGAAAATCCAGAATACGGATGGATAAAACGACAGTGTTCGCCTTTTTTTTTTTGCAATTTATTTGACAGCAGCCACCTGCGTATTAAACTCAATACAATTCAGCCCAATCAAACACACAATATTGTAAACAAGCTACACAAAACATAAAACAACAAACTTAAATTAATATTCAAAAGTATCCAAATCACACTTTAAATACTTATAAAGTCTTTTAAAATTCGTTTAAAAAAGTTTATAAAGTAAAAGAGACCTAAACTAGGGAGTGGGATCTACATAATCATTCTTATCACTATCGTCACCGGTGTCCTCATGAGTTGACGTAGGACGTCAATGAGTGAGGTTCATCCTTGTTCTTTGATTTTCTCAATGGTATTACTCATGCTTTCTTTTTCAACTACACTTCGCCTGTCTAATTCTGCAAGTGCCACTATGTTTTTCTGTTTGAGTCAAAATAGCAACAATCTGAACACCGTCAAGTGCCTCGCCTTGACCTGACGACAATACCTTCTAAGTCTGACTGGAGTCGTCTTACATTGTTTCGAGAGCCTAGACCATAGCAACCACCGTTGTGTTCCCCCCCCCCACCATCATTACCACCATTTTTTCTTTCCAAATTTGGGCGGGCAGTTCAAGTTTCATTTTGGACCGAACTATCTAGATTCTCAATGATGTACTAATTAAACTCATTCTGCATATTAAATATAAAAATTGACATCAATATATGCATGTATGAATATATGTGTATGTATGTGTATATATATATATATATATATATATATATATATGTATATAGA
>NC_028648.1:62167103-62172816 GCF_001406875.1 Solanum pennellii
TATATATATATATATTTCTTCTACAAGACCATGGACATCAATCTATATATCTATGTATATATATATAGATATATATATATATATATATATATAGATATAGATATAGATATAGATAGATAGATAGATAGATAGATATATAGATATATAGATTGATGTCCATGGTCTTGTAGAAAGCTCACATCTTCAAGGATGTTTTTCCAATATGGTTGTTATATTTATTATGTCTGCTTTCCTTATCTTATTTTCCACCATTTTAGTATGGATAATTGGTAAGATGTTCCATATCGGTAGAGGGATGAGAATTTGGTCTTTTTTATACAAATTTGGACAAAACTCTCTTCATGACATGACTTTTGGGGTTGAGTTAGGATCAGGTGTCATATCTTAACACGATATCAGAGTCAGGCTCATCCAAATTTGTTGTTCACCGATGATAGACCCCTATTTAGACGTGTTCATGCTCCAGTTGTGCTAAGATGTCCTAGTTTGCAGAGGAGTGTTAAGATATTCCACATCGATAGAGGGATGAGAATTTGATCTCTTTGTATGGACTTGAATAAACCTCCCCTCATGAGCTAACTTTTTGAATTGAATTAGGCTCAGGTGTCATATATTAACAATAATCTCGATTCACAAACCAACAAAAATCCAATATTCAACAACCCACTCATGATTTTCAGTTTTCTTTTTTCAATTTATCTCCTTTCAAAGAGGAAAAACATTGTCAATAAATGTAAAAAAAAGTACAAGTTGATTGGTTACTCATGAACTAGATACATTGCATTCATTTTTCGAGAAATATGTACTTGCGCTCGACGTTATCACAAATTTAATATATATATATATATATATGCTCCATCCGTTTTTAAAAATATTGATGATATTTTTAGTTTGAGCAGACATTTTTGTTTTTAAAAAAATAACCTAAAAAGTAAAAAGTGATTTTACTCATATACTTTCAATCGGAGTGAGTGTGAGTTTGAGAAGATTTGTTTTAAAAAAATAACTTAAAAGTAAAAAGTGATTTTATTAATATACTTTCAATTAAGGTGATTCAAATTGTTGTAACTTTTATCGGTTCAACAGTATAACTCTTAAATTATTTTCTCCATGATACGTTAACTAAATTATAATGCATGACTCAAATAACTACTTACTAGTAAAAGAGTTCAAACTCTACCGATTATAAGAACACTTTTCTTTAACATAAAATTACTCTCTTTTATAGTGTTTAGTAAAAGACCTATAATATTATGCATTAGACTCTTCTATCTTTCACTACACACCCATGTCACTCTCACCATGCATACTGTAACATATACCATATAACAACTTGGGAAAGGAACACCTCTGTATTAGATATATGAATTTTTCATAAATGTTGATTAGAGAGTAGTGTAATGCAAAGTAAAATAGGATAATGTGGGTTTCAGAGCCAAAAGGGAAAAAAATTAAGTAATTTCTTTTTTAAATCCAACAAAATTGAGTTTAAGGTTTATGTTGAGATAACCTTGTAAGAATCATGTCAGAATGAGTCTTACATGGCTTATGATGACATGCTGACATTAGGCTCACAACATTTTTTTTTGTTATCATATTATCTGGTTTTAAATAGTTTTAATAAAAACGAAAACACATGAATAACAAAATCATATAAATAATGGAGAAGAAATATTAATTTTTTTTAAAAGAAAATTTGCCTTTCAAATAAATAATGGAAAAGAAATATTAATGTATTTTTAAAAAAAGGTACCTTTTTTGTATGTTGTAAGCCTGATATCAACATGAGTCTTGTAAGGCTCATTCTGACATAACTTTACAAGATTATGTCAATATGACCTTTAAAACATACAATTAACGGGATTCATCCTTTCATATAAATATCGTCTTTTGATTTGATCCTCAATTTATGCTATCTTTTTGAAAACATTCCAAATCTTTTTATCTTTTTAAATTATGTGTGGGTGTGTAGATGTGCACGCGTGTGTGCGTGTGTGTGTTTGTTGTGTGTTCACGTTAAAGTGGTTATCCTTTACATTTTTGACGTTTCAACTAATTTTATTTTTATTTTTTCTCTTTAATCTTTCAAAATTTTCAAGTGTGTTACATTGAAAATTGTCTCTCTGTAGTGTGTTGTGAGTGTATCTAGAGGGAGTGTCATGGGTTCACGTGAAAGTGGTTATCATTTACATTGTTGACGTTTCAATTAATTTTGCTTTTGTTTTTAGTCTTTCAAAATTTTCAAGTGTGCTACATTGAAAATTTCTTAAAATAATTAGCACTATAAATATTTTTATATAATTATATCAAATGCTTATAATAAAATTTAAAACTAGTAGTAGTATATATTTTGGACCTAAAATTTTTTAATATTTTTTTATTCATATTAAGAACTTAAAAGATAGATTTATCTAAGTGCTCCTAAAACTTATGGAGTCATTTGGATGGGATAAAAAGTTGATCAAATTGATTTTTGAATTAATTTTTATTTTTTTAAGTGTTTGGTAAATATAAAAAAAATAATTGATGTTGACCCCCAATTTTGATCGACCTTTAACTATTTTTAGGAATACTATTCGATTAAATACGTATTTAAAATTTAAAATTCTAGTCGATTTTTTCTTGAAAATTATATATTTTAGTATCGTTCACTTTATAAAATTATCGTAAATATTATTATAATATTTTAAAATTATTAATGAATTTCAAATGTTTGAAAAAGTGAAATGATTTTCAATTATATAAAAATATTTTAATATATGTAGTATTTTAATTAAATAGTAATTCCTACACTTTCCTTAAAATTATTTAAATTCTAGCCCTATTCTATAATAATTTCTTTCAATTTTAGCTACTCCAATTAAATTATATTGCAGTCATAGCCACTCTTTCATTTCAATTTTAGTCAATTTAATTGCAATTGTAGTCACTCCATATTCAATCCAATCTGATTTTAATACATCTCATCTTTTAGTCTCATCCATCTATTTTATTAATCGAATCTTAACCCTTCCTCTCTTATTAAATCAACGGTTGAGATCAAATCCTTCTTTTTCTCTATTTGAACTTTAAAGATCTAAACCTAAGAAGATTTTCATTTTTTCACTCTCTTCTCCCTCCCTCTCCTTGGCAGCATCAGCCGCCTCCTTCTTCCCCTCTCCTCCACTCTCACACCCTCTCTCCACTCGCCATTTTCCGGCGAATGCAGCCAGACGCCAGCGCTGCTTCGTCTTTCCCCGCGCTCTTCTTCCTCGCCCCATCTCCTCTGCCTCTCTTTTTTCTCCGACGGACCAGAAGCAGCTCGAGAAAACAGAAGCTGCCGGCGAAGGCAGCGACCAGCATCCCGGCGCCATCCTCTCCTCTCTTCTCTTCTCCGACAAACAGCAGCAGCGACGTGAAGACTGCCGAAGCAGCAGCAACGCGAGAAAACAGCTCCGACCGGCGAGCTGCTTTCCTCTCCGGACAGCAGCTCCGGTCAACGAACTCCATCAAGCGCCTTCGAAGTTTTCTTCCATGTTTTAAGACGGATCTATGACAGATCTGTCCGGGTCAGTTTGCTTGTTCAATTTGTTTTATCTTCTGAGTGCTATTATGAAATATATAATTATATCATAATGTTATGAGTTTAGATTTTTGTCAAAATTGCTATCATTTGTTTCTTCATTTGTTTGTTACTGATTAATTGATCCTTGAAATGTGCCCCCAAGCTTGTTGAGAAAAAACTTTATTTCATTTTGATTTCTACAAAATTTTTTGGTTCCACCACAAGTTAGAAATTGATTTAACTGCCCTTGTATCTTTGTTGTATCTTTGTAAGCTTGATTTGAGAAACTAGTTAAAATAATTGGCTGATTATTTAAAGTGGCTTAATTGTGGTTACGTTTATTGATTATTGGATTTGTTCAATTAGTTGTTATAGTAATATAATTGGTTTTGATTCTCCTAGCTTACAATAAGGTTATTACTTCAGTTCTTAGGATGAATGCAAGCTTAATTTAAGGGAAGTGTTTACTTGTTTTAGTTGGTGAGTGATGATTCCCCTTTTCCATTAGAAATTCGTTATATCCTTGTGTTACTTTGTCACGCCAATTTCTTGAGAATTAGTAAGTAAATCGTAAGTTTGATACTTGACTTGGGTAATATTCATGTGCTTCCTTCACATATTGTCTCTTTTGCTTGATTTTTTTTATATTTTAATGTATATTCTATGTCTGATTTTTTTATTATTATTATTATTTTCGAAAATATATATATATATATATATGTATTTACTCATTTGGAAAATAATTGTTTACCGATTTCATTCTCTCTTATTTAGGAAAAATAGTATCCCCCTTCCCTTACTTGAAGATTCACTCATTCCCTTGTTTTTTTTATGTATGGTAAAATAATAATCATAATTTTAAAAAAATCAATTTTCGCTCTTCTCATTTAAGGAAAATAATATTACTCTTCCTGATATGTTTCCTTACTTATTTATATATGTTAAAAGAATTTTTTTTGCCTCTTCATTATTTAAGGTAAAAGAATATTGTGTTTCTAACTTTATTATTACTTATTTATTTTTGGTAATGAGCATTTTAAATATTTTTCTGATTTTGGCTCCTCTTTATTCAAAGAAATATATATTACTCTTGTTATTTTATTACTTGCTTATATTTGGTAAAAAAATATTTAAATAATTTGGCTGTTTTGACTTTCTTCAAAATAAGGAAATGGTATTATAATTAATCCCTTAAAAATATTTATTTTCCTTATGTGCTCTCCAGCTCTTTGTTATATAAATAAGACCTCCTCCCTTCATTATATCATCAACTCATTCACTCTCTCTCAACACAAGAGATCTCATCCTCTTAGAACTCATACTATTGCTACTCTTAAACAAATTAAGATTTCGGTGTTCTTCTTTGCTATTACTTGGCTACTTTGCTTTGTTGAAATAGAAGTTGGATCAACTCGTTCTCATTGCTACCATCCCTTTCTGCTCAAAACCGGTTAGTATTCCTTTCGCATTCATACATTTACAAAAGTTTATTGTTCTATTCCCCTATATATATAACTTGTTGTTAAACAATTGCATATGTGTCTAATCTTGTCTAAATAAATGTGATTACTTTTGTAGCCATTTGATTGCTTTGGCAGGTTTCAAACTTGAAGTTCAAGTTGAAGATTAGCTACGAAGAGAGATTAATTCATTTAATTCATATATTTGAATCCATATTTTTTTTTATTTATTCGAATTTTTGTAATATTTGTATAACTCTAAAGCTCTCGCATATGAAATATTTGGGGAGGTGATACGCTCTAACTTACTTCTCAAATAAGAAGTAAAGCGGTCGTGTCAAGTAAATAACCCAACTAGTGAGGTTGGGATCGTTCCCACGAGGAAAATAGTCTAGACTTAACTTCAACCTGTTATTACTATTGTTCGGTTAATGACTTCCTTAGAAAGTAAAAACATAAAAAAGGGGGTTTTGTATTTCCTAATGAGTAAAAATAACTAACGAAATTGAAAGAGACACTTAACAGCTTTGAATGTTGGATTTTAATCAATTAATCAAAGTAACTAGGGTTTACGTGTTCCCCACAGGTTCATAACTTGATAATTCTAACTATAACAATTCTTTCCTAGTATCTTGCATGCAAAGTGATAAGTTATGTATTTCTAAATCCTTGGTCCGGCATCTAGAAAATCTCACTCCGCACCTTGGTC
>NC_028648.1:62175536-62176512 GCF_001406875.1 Solanum pennellii
GTGGTAGGTGAAGCAAACCTGTGGCGCAAAGCGCCGTCGATCAGCAAGATGGTGGGTCCGGTTCCCCGGAAACCACGTCCTCTGCAATCTGGACACCCTCAGTGGTGTCCTCAGCAACAACCTCACCATCAGTAGTGCCTCCTGCTGTCTCTACAGTGCGGGAGCTAGACGCCCCAGCCGCTAACTGTGATGCTCTGATCTGGTGCGCCTCCTCCTCAGCATGTGAGGCTCTCCTCGCAGCCTCCATCTCTCGGCGCTCCTTCTTCCTTGCTCGCGCCTCATCCTCTGCTTGACCCCTACGCCTCTTGGCAGTCTCTCGAGGGGGAGGTGGTGGAATGTCAGATGTAGCAAAAAGGGCCGCCAACACCGTGTCCTCAGCAGGCTCGACAGGAGGGGCCTCAGACTCCGGCACCCTAGCCTCCAAGATCGTGTCGATGTCTGTACAAAGACTGTCGACTGCAGCCTGAAGAGTCGCCATATCCACCGGAGGGGCTGGACGGGATAACACTCTCAACTCAAAGGCGTCCAGACGCTGGTTGACCTCCGCAATCTTCCGCTCTGTAAACTGCCGCATCTTCCTCTCTAGACGCGCTTCAGACTCAGTAATCGACTTTTGCATCCACGGCTGGATATGATGCAGAAGAGTGGCCATTTGTGCCTCTAGTTTTTGGACCCTAGCAAGCGGGACCAGTACCGGTAGAGGGGCTGTGCGAGAGGAGCTCGGGGCTGTGCTACTACCCGGGATAGACTCGACCGGGGTAGTGTCAGTGGATGCCTGTGTAGCTATGCGGGCCTGGGCTACCGTATCCGCAAGATCATCAGCAAGTGGGGGCAGCTCTGGACGGGGTCCTCTGCGTGGAGCCAACTCATTGGCCTCGTCTCTGATGAGGCCGACGTCTACAGTGCCCTGCGGTGTCTTAAGCTGATCAACGTGCCATATAGGCACACCTGCGGACCTGCAAAGGGCAAAGATCAT
>NC_028648.1:62178107-62186340 GCF_001406875.1 Solanum pennellii
GATACTCCTAAGGAGCCAGACGCTCCTTCCTCATTTGTGGCTGACCCAGAGGGTGTGCCGGTCAGTGTGCGCTCATCATCATACTGGGAGGCAGTGACTACGCCGGACGCCACCGTCATGGGTGTGGCTCTGGGAGCACGTGCAGCACGGGAAGGTGTGGAAGTGCCTGGGGGCACATACTCAGGGTCCCGCTCATCATCAGAGTCGATGATCAAGCGTGCAGACGGGGCAACAGACTTTGATCGCCCGCGTGCGTAGGTTCGGTCTTGCTTGGGTGCCATAGTAGATAGTACCTGCAAAGGATCACTATTAGTACGAGTAGTGACAAACAAGATAAGCGAACCCATAAGAAATAAAACAGTGAAAATAATACGTAATTGTTGTAGAAACAGTGACACACGACGGGCCTGGTGACGGCTCATCGTGACTATGACGGACCGTCGTGAGGTCCATCGTGTTGTACTTGGACTCTGTATAAATAGAGAACCCTGAAGGAGAGTCTCTGACTAGCATGACGGTGTGTGCAGGACGAACCGTCACAGTTACGATGGTCCGTTGTAGATGTCCGTCGTAGGACACTTGGGAAAAAATATGGAGACCGTTAGGAGAGGGGTCTCTGACCGTTATGACGGTCATGCAGGACGGACCGTCGTGGGCACAACGGTCCGTCACATGTGTCCGTTGAAGGACACTTGGAAAAAAATGAGAGACCCTTAGAAACAGGGTCTCTGACAACCAGAACGGTTGTGCAGGACGGACCGTTGTGAAGACAACGGCCCGTCACATGTGTCCGTTGGGGAACACTTGGGAAAAAATGAGAGACCCTTAGAAACAGGGTCTCTGTCTAGCATGACGGTTGTGCAGGACGGACCGTCGCGAGGACGACGATCCGTCACATGTGTCCGGTAGGACAGGGGTGCTAGGGCTTGTGCAACGGACCCTACGACGGTCCGTCGTGGCTACGACGGTCCGTCATCGGGGTCTCGTTCTGAATGACAGTGACAGAACTAAAGGTACCCTAAGCAACCCCGATGAACCCACATCAACCTTGTAGTGTTTTGGACCTACATGTGTCTAACCCAACTACCTAGGAAACTAACAATGCAAAAGCACCTATGTCTAGGGTGGTAAACATGGTAATTTCGAACATTTGTAACCTAGGTCAGGCAGAATCGTATAAAGTAAACAAAATACTATGAGGAACTAAGCTTAATACTAACTAGTAACAAAAATGCAAGATAAATGAGTATAAATTAGAGACACATACCGTAGAAATGGAGAAAAACAGATGCAAAAGTACTTGGTGGCAAGGTAGACACTCACAGCAGCAGTTTCCACTAGTAGATAACACTTTAGGGCTTTGGAGAATTGTGAGAGGGCAATGATCGGTGGGAGGGAATGGGGAAGTTGAAAAGAGAGAGTAATGGGAGAAATAAGAAAGTAATGGGGTGAAATATGGAGGGGTGGGGAGTTTAAACGGTCAGATTTTGAAAAAGGGTCCAGCCGGGTCGGGTCGGGTATAATTCATTAATCACGCGACGGTTCCCCGACGACGGTCCGTCGCAGTTGTGACGACCCGTCGTTGGTTCCGTCGTGTGTGCCCTAATTTCAAAATAGCAGAAAAACGTACCTGGACGACGGATGCATACGACGGTCCGTCGCATGCGCAACGGTCCGTCGATATATCCGTCAGTGGCTGCTGCGGAGTAGTTTTCTGCAGAATTTCCTGGTGATGTGCCTGCGAATTTAAAAACCCATTAGTAGAAAAATGCTATCATTACTAAAAAAAATGACAAGTATTGGGTTGCCTCCCAACAAGCGCCTGATTTAATGTCGCGGCACGACTGGGGACACTTGATTACTCAGCCTTCATCAAGATGGTTTGCCTCTATTACTTTATTCCCCGATGCTTTATGCCCAAAATAGAGTTTTATTCGTTCTCTATTCACCTTAAACCACACTCCCTCCTTGGCTTTTAACTCAACTGCTCCATGAGGGAATACTTGGGTAATCAAGTAAGGGCCAGTCCATTTGGACTTGAGCTTGCCCGGAAGACAAGGCGACCCAGAACTGTCTACAAGCACCAAATCCCCAACCATAAACTCTTGTTTTGCATTTTCCTGTTCAGTCTCCTTCTTCATCTTTTCTTTGTGGGATATGGCAGATACCGATTGGAGCTCACCACTCTGCCTCATGGTCCTACAAATGTTGAAGGTCGCTTCTTCATTATTCAACCGAAATGTCATCTGTCCCTTCTCCATATCAACTAAGGCTCTACCTGTGGCAAGGAATGGCCTCCCAAGAATAATAGGCACTTCGAAATCGACCTCACAATCAAGAATAACAAAATCAGCCGGAAAGATGAATGACTCCACTTTTACTAGCACATCATGGAGTATCCCTATAGGCCGTTTCACTGTCCGATCAGCCATCAGTAGCCGCATCGCAGTGGGTTTTGGATCCCCCAAACCCAATTTCTTGTAAATGGAGAGGGGCATGAGATTTATGCTTGCCCCCAGATCACATAATGCTTTCGCAAAATGTAATGACCCAACTGTACAAGGAATAGTGAACGCACCAGGATCTTCTTTCTTTTGTACGAGGGATCTTGTAGCAATAGCACTACAATGCTGCAGTCTATCATCATCCTCGAAAGTGACCGATCTTTTCTTGGTGACCAGATCTTTCATAAATTTGGCATAACCGGGCATTTGTTCTAGAGCTTCTACCAAAGGGACATTGATAGAAAGCTGCTTCAACATTGTTATGAAACGCCGGTATTTACCATCCTCGGTCTTTTTCACTAATCTCTGAGGGAAGGGTGGTGGTGGCCTAGGCATGGGAATTACCTTGATAGGTACTTCTGCATCTTTTCCATTACTTTCCTCTGCTTCACCACTACCCTTTACCACATTATCATTATCCTTTCTCACATTTTCCTCAGTAGATGGCATAGGTGGGTCAATGGTTTGCTTACCACCCCGAGTAGTGATTGCCATACAGTGCGCATCATTCTTTGGATTTTGGACAGTGTTGCTAGGAAGAGTGCCCGGTTGCCGTGTGTTCACTGTCGCAGATAATTGGGCCACTTGCAATTCGATCTGTTTAATCGAAATTGCATGTGTATCAACTTTTTGCCCAATACTAGCTAAATCACCCCTTAACTCTTTAATGTGCTCATCACTAGCATCGAACCTCCTCATCATTTTGTGCAACATATCCTCAACTCGCGCCATACTATCTCCACCATCCCTAGGAGTAACTTCACGATTTTGAGGAGGGACATAGGGTCCATTCCTGTCGTTTCTATTAGCATAGTTACCCCTGTTAAAGTTGTTGTCGCGGTTGTAGTTTCCATCTCGGACATAATGACCCTCACGGTTGTAGTTACCATAGTTCCGACCTTGGTTCCCTTGACCTTGGCGCCAATTATCCTGATTTGAGCCTTGGGCGCTTGGTCGGAAACCCCCCATCTGTTCATTTACTGCATAGGAATCCTCCTCATAATAACACTCATCGATTGGAGGTGGTGGTTTAGCCAAGTAGTTGACTGCATTAACCTTTTCTGCACCCCCAGTGACATGTTTTAGTACCAACCCAAGCTCAGTTCTCATCTGAGCCATTTCTTCACGAATCTCATCTGTGGCTGGGTTGTGAGTGGACTGCACTGCGAAGGTGTTTCTCCCTGTATCAGACTTCCTAGTACTCCAAGCTTTGTTATTCCGGGAGATTTTTTCTAATTTTTCAGCGATCTCAGCATAAGGACATTCTCCATAAGATCCACCTGCTATAGTGTCCAATACCGCTTTGTTGTTGTCATCCTGTCCCCGATAGAAGTATTCTTTCAGTGACTCATCATCTATACGGTGATTTGGAACACTTCTCAAGAATGAGGTGAATCTATCCCAAGAACTACTAACTGACTCTCCTGGTAGTGCCACAAAGTTATTCACTCTGTCTTTGTGGTTTAGTTTCTTGGAGACCGGATAGTAGCGTGCTAAGAAGACATCCCTTAGTTGGTTCCAAGTGAAGATTGAGTTGTATGGGAGCTCAGTGAACCACATAGCAGCCTCTCCCGTCAGTGAGAGAGGAAACACTCTGAGCCCTATTACATCTAGATCCAAATCAGGCCTCCCTACACAACTTTTACACACTGCCCTTACCTTAGCTATATGGGCATGTGGATCCTCAGAAGGTAGCCCTGAAAACAAACCTCTGGCAGTGCGCATTTGCATCAGACTACTAGTTACCACAAAAGTGTGGCCTGTGGGTAGAGGAGGCAAAACCAGTGGCCCATCCGAATCTGCTATGTTATCATAGCCTCTGTAGTATGCTTGGGGCCGTGGAGCGGGATTTTGTCCCCTCTGTTGATGTTCACCCGGAGCATCGGGTAACATCTGACCATGAACATCAACCGGAGCTGGGATGTTCTGGTTCGGATCCTCATCATTTATTCCCAAATTACGATTCATATTGCGCAGTGTACGCTCTAACTCGTGATCGTAGGGAAACAACGGTTCTCTTCCTCTCCGTGTATTTGGCATACAAGGAGGATAGTTCTGAAAAGAAATCAAAAACAATAAAACAAAGTAAAATCAAGAAAATATCAACTAAACTATAGTAATAAGTTCAAGTTAATCTAAAAGCTATTTTCCCCGGCAACGGCGCCAAAATTTGATACGCTCAAACTTACTTCTCAAATAAGAAGTAAAGCGGTCGTGTCAAGTAAATAACCCAACTAGTGAGGTTGGGATCGTTCCCACGAGGAAAATAGTCTAGACTTAACTTCAACTTGTTATTACTATTGTTCGGTTGATGACTTCCTTAGAAAGTAAAAACATAAAAAGGGGGGTTTGTATTTCCTAATGAGTAAAAATAACTAACGAAATTGAAAGAGACACTTAACAGCTTTGAATGTTGGATTTTAATCAATTAATCAAAGTAACTAGGGTTTACGTGTTCCCCACAGGTTCATAACTTGATAATTCTAACTATAACAATTCTTTCCTAGTATCTTGCATGCAAAGTGATAAGTTATGTATTTCTAAATCCTTGGTCCGGCATCTAGAAAATCTCACTCCGCACCTTGGTCCGGCTACGTGTGTTGCTTTCCTAACCCTTATCTTTACCTCATATTAAGCATCGTATTCGATATTTGACTAAGTTATTACCTCGTACCAATCAATACTAGCCTATTAGATAGTATACACTAAATCTATGTTAATAATTCTTTTCCTATTATCTACCTCCTTGGTCCGGCAAGTAGCATTAAGGCGAGTTCTAACGTTGGCCATCCGTTAAAAAGACTTCTAAGCGAAAGAATTATTAATACATGCAAGACACTATTCTAGAATTGTTATTTTAGTTAGGGTTTATCTCATTATTTGCCTATGGTTCCCACAACCCTAGTTATGGAGTTTAGTTACTCATAGCCATAAACACAATATTCAAATATATTAAATAAGAATTCATGTACTTACTTCAATGAGAAAGAATAAAATCCAAAAGGTTGCTTGATTAATCACCAAAAATCACTTGCAAGAATTCTCAAAGTAATCAATAATCTCACGAAAAGTCTAATGATTATCAAGAATCTCACAATACAATGTTCACCAATACGAAGTTTTAACAATCTAAGAGTCTAACGATCAGGTGTCTAACCTCAAAAACGAGGTTTTTCGAACTATTTATAAAAAAAAAAAAACCTAATTAAACAAGAATTCTAATTGCTGGAAATCTGCCAAAACGCGGCTGGGTCGACGGACCTCGCGACGGATCGTCGTGGTCATGACGGACCGTCATGGACTCCGTCGTCCCATACTTGTGCAATTTCTTCTGCTGCTCTCTTCATTACCCTCGACGGCAAGTATGACAGACCGTCATAGGCACAACGGTCCGTCGAGGGTCTTCGTTCCAAAACACTTCAACTCTTGGAATATGGGTACTGGGATCACTTCTCTGAACATCATGACGAACCTGCAGGACGGACCGTCATAGACACGACGGACCGTCACAAGCTTCGTAACCCCACACTTGGTCAGACTTCCCCATCTTCCTTCAGCAGCTGCACTACGCTGCCACCTACGGACCGTCACAGGCACGACGGACCGTCATAAGCTCCGTAGGTGGTCTCTTCTGCATTTTTTCGCTCAAAATCTCCGCATTCAGCTTTGGACAGATTTCCTGCAAAACAAAGAGAAACTTATATCAAAATTAGCACAAAAAGGCTTTCGGACACACTAAACTTAAGGAAAAAGTATTAATTATACCGTGAAACCACGGTATATCAGGAGAGGAAGTTGTATGTTAATCATATTTTTTTTTATTTGCAAACTTATTTGTATTAGAAAGTATGCCTAGAGGTTCGTAATTTATTTGACAATTTTTTTATAAAGTAATTTTAGATCTAGCCGTAAAAATTAAATAAAATAAAATCATTTCTTGCATTTAACAAATTCTTTGGCTTTTGAATATATTTCATAGTAAAATCTTTGCATTTAATAAATTTACTACATAAATGTTCTACTTTTTCTTTTTTTTTTTTACAAAGTTTTGCAACATGTTTTTTTTAAATAAAGTCATTGTTCAATCCTCCTTTAAAGCTTTGGATTGATTATGACATTTGTTTTTTTAAAAAAATAAATTATAAGCACTATCTCCTAACCTATCGTTAGTGGGAAAGTCAAAGGAATTACGAGGTCTAGTTCCAATTTTTAAATTAAACCGACGCGTCCCGGGAAGTACCACCTACCCATGATTTTCAAAAGGAATTATGTGTATTTATATGTAAATATATTTGTGCATATATTCAAACTGAATCTCTTAATCATTTTCAAAAATATAAACTATTGTTATTTTTCTAAGACCGACCTCAAATCAAAATTGTTTCTATGGTGGAGGAGCGCGATTAACAATATCATGGCATCAGCCCTATAAAGAAACAAATATTTTTTTTAAATAAAAATTTCTATTAATAACTTGCTCAATTTTTTAAAACTTTACTTTCGCACATATTATTCTTGTTTGGTGTAGAATAATAAATTAAATCGAGCTATTTTCTATATCTTTTGTGCATATTATGTCTTCTTGTTTATATCTTTATTAATTGCTTAATATTTGCAATATTTATTTATCGCATAGATCGTATGCTCAAATCATAAATAATTGAAGTAATTTAAATTGTTTAGTAATTTATTTGGTGTAGATTAAAATAAAAATAATAAAATTGTTTGCTTATTTATTTCCATCTTTTCTATTACCTCGCTTATCTTTTTATTTAATGTTTATTTATTGTTATCACTTAGTTTTGCATGCTTAAATAATTAATAAAAAAATTCTCAAATTGTTTAATATTTTATCACTTAGACTCGCATATTTAAATATTAATTAAAATAATAATATGAGCTATTTGTTTGATTTGTTTAACACATAGTCTCGTATGTTTAAATAAATAAAAATAAACTTGATTGTTTATTTATTACTATCACCTAGCCTTGCATGCTTAAATTAATAAAAATAAAAAAATAGTTTAATTGTTTTATATTCGTTATCACTTAGCAAGCTTAAATAAACTAATAAATGAAGTGACCTTATTTGCTACTTGTAACCACCCACATAGATTGCATGAGATACGGCCGGGACCCACATTGGTGGACCTCGAGTGATGCCTAATACCTTCCCCTTGAGGTAATTTGAACCCTTACCCTGATCTCTGGCTCGTTGGCCTCAGCTAGACTTAGTTAGGTTAGATGGGTTCCCTAACGCGCCTAAATTCATTAGGTGACGACTCCAAACTCAAAATCCCAAAAAACTTGTTAGGTCGTGCACAAAACCCGTTTTTACGAAAAATGGGGCACGACAATTGACATAAAAAAAACTAAAATAGGTTGAAAAGTTTTTGGTAAGATAAATGATAAAAATAATTCATGTAATATGATTTTATTTAATAATCAACAATTTTGATGTACTATGATTGGTATTAAGGAGTCCAAACAAAAATACAGTAAGGGAAAGATATATGACAAGAAATGATAGGATAATTAATATTTAAGTAGCATTAAAAATATATGGTAAAAGATATTAGAATAACTAATAACCAAGGAGCCTTAAAAATATATGACAAGATATATTAGAACAATTAATAACTAATTATGAAACCTTATTAATATGTGACAAAAAATCTTAGAACAATTAATAGCTAAGACTCTTATATACATATATATATATATATATA
>NC_028648.1:62186872-62211251 GCF_001406875.1 Solanum pennellii
TATATATATATATATATTCTGCACAATTGTTTTTAGCATTTTAGCTCCAAAATCAACATTATCCAATATAGAGTTGTTCCTTTCCCGATTTGTTATATGAGAAATATTGTAGTATGCACGACGAATGTGACTTGGGTGTGTATATAGTGAAAGAGAGTTGAGTTGCATGAAGAATATTATAGGTCTTTTACTAAATCACGGCAAATTGTTACAACTTTTTCCTCGCCTAAAATTTTTAATACAATAAATTTTATATATTTTTTTCTTACATAATCTTCATCATTACTGCTTGTCATGATTAAATAAAGAAGAAATATTTGACGCGGAAATATTGAAATATATCAATAAAAAAGTCAGCACATATTACAATCTATTAATGTAATTAAGATTCTATTTTGGAACCACTCCAAGAAACTTACTATTACTACTAATGAACTATATGGATAAAAATTATTACAACTAATGAACTATATGGATAAAAAATAATCACAAGTTATGGATATGTTTTTGGGGTATTGTCTGAAAGTATTTCAACAATGTCTGGTACAAGATTTGTGTACCTTTGATTGTTGCAGCGGAATGAAAATTCACGAACTAAATGATTTTCTCCAAATTCTTCTTTGAATCACTAGGATACAAAGATAGTTTCACAAACTAAATATTTTACTGTGTCTTTAATCTAAATCTTTACAGTTTTTGTTGTTCTTTTTGTTTTTCCTTTCTGAAGAGTTCAAGAAAAGAAAAGAAAATAATTGATTTAAAAAGGTGTGATTATTAACGTTGGAACAGTTAAATAGTAATTGTTCCCACCTCTTTTTGAAATTAATACTCATCTTTTTCTGCTTTCTTTGTCTTTTTATTCGGAAAAGAAATTCTCGGGTGTGTTTGGGTCAGGTCGATCCACATAGCGACCCAAATCCAAAACTTACATTTCCTACTTCACATATGATGGACAAGACCCAAGCCAACATAACATCAACTAAACAAACAATTCATAAGACAAATAGTTCGTGCGACCTGTGAGCATCCCGAGCTTACCTTTAAGGTTTTACAAGGCCTACATAGGAATTCAATCACAAGTGGAAAAATTCATTATTATTAAAAAGGACATAATTACTCACAATACCCCAGACTTCATTCACTACTTCAATAGTTACTTATTCAATCCCTCGTCCACTTAAAGAGATTAACTCGAGTTCATGTTTAGCTTCATACACACAATAACACTCAATGCCAGTATGGTTACTGCAATAGCCGTCTTGTGTATATAAGTTTATTATTCATTTAATGTCTTTCCATTATACTTGAATCGATCTGCTCCTATTCAACTACTTTCCTAGACATGCACTGCATTGCAAAATTATTCATGGCGATTAGTAACATGCTCAAGTAGCAACATCGATTGAAACTTCAAGAAACAGCAAAAGGTCAGGATATTTCATTGAGAAGTCATTTTAAATTTTTTGGGTCTCACACAATGAAGAAACAGGGAATATTATTTCAGTGACCCGTTGATCGATTGACAGACGTGGTATGAAACACGTGCTACGATGTTTTCATCTTATACTGGTGTATGTGTCTCATCATTCAGATTATCCAACATCGTACACATCTCGATCTAAATATCTCAAGATCTTTTAACTCTAGTTTCTCCTTTCCAGTAATCTTTAAACTCATTTATTAGAGAAACATTTATCTTGCTCATAAAACAAGTCTTAATATGGTGGTGAAACACATCTATCATGTTCCTCAATGTAAGAGGTGATTTCTCGTGTGAGCGAGTCAATCATGCGACTTGTTCGACACACTTTATTTTTTAAAAAATATCATATGCATACTACATTTGAACATAAATTCAATTTTTTTATATATAAAAGATAATATTATATCAATAAATTCATTTTACATTACTGAAATATCATCATACTTTACGTAAACCTAGAGCCTTAACATGTTTTTCAAACAAGTCTCTAGATGGCCTTCGGAAAAGGATCAGCTATCATTTCAGGTGTAGGAATATATTGCAAAGTTATTTCTCTATTATCCACTACGTCTCTCACTAAGTTATACTTGATGTCGATTTGTTTGGCTTTGCTATGATACTTAGGATCCTTTATGTATGTGATACCCGCTTGACTATCACAATATAGAATCATGAGACCCTTAGAACACTTTGCAATACTCAAATGCTAAAAGAATCTCTTTAACCAAACAACCTTTTGTAGTGCAGAAGCACAAGCCACAAATTCAGATTCCATTGTTGAAAGATCTGTGCAGGTTTTCTTCTTACTTTTCCATGAAATTGCACCACCATTTAGTAAGAAAGCATAATCGGATGTTGATTTGGTATCATCCCAGTCACCAGCCCAATCAGCATCAGTGTAACCTCTTATGAGTAAATCAGATCCTTTATAACACTGTATGATCTTCAGTTCCCTTCAGGTATCTGAATATTCTTTTTACTGCTTTTCAATGATCTCTTCCAAGATTGGATTGATGCCTGCTAACTAGACTTACGGCATAACAAATGTCTGGGCGAGTACATATCACAGCATACATCAAACTCCCAACAAAACTAGAATAAGGAACTCAAGACATGTCTTCCTTTTCTTCTTCAGTCATTGGACACATATCAAGGCTTAAAGTTTCACCCCTTCCTACAGGAGTATCCATGGATTTGCAGCTATTCATTTGAATTCGATCCAATATTTTCTTTATATAAGTTTCTTGAGATAAACTTAAAAATTTCTTGGAACGATCTCTTTGGATCTTAACACCTAATATATAGTCTGATTCACCCATATCTTTCATATCAAATGATTTTGAAAGCCATGATTTAGCAGTTTTCACATACTCCAAGTTATATACAGCTAATAAAATATCATCTACGTAAACAGAAAGAATTACAAATTTTCTGTTGGACTTTTTCACATAGATGCAATGGTCTTCATCGATCATGGTGAAATCAAATGACATCACCTCCTTATGAAATCTCACATACCACTGCCTTGAAGATTACTTTAGGCCATAAATTGATCTTTTCAATTTACAAACTTTATTTTTTGACCTTTAACAACGAAACCAACTGGTTGTTCCATGTGGATTTCTTCGTTTAGCTCTCCACTAAGAAAAGCGGTCTTCACATCCATTTGGTGTAATTATAGATCTAAACGTGCAACAATTGCTAAAAGTAATCATATGGATATAAACTTCACAACTGGTGAAAAAGTTTCCTCATTGTCTATTCCAACTTCTTGAGTAAAACCTTTTGCAACCAATCGTGTTTTATGTCTTTCTATTGACCTATCTGATTTACGTTTAACTTAAAGAATCCATTTATCCCCCAATAGTTTTACGTTCAGACTTTGTTAGTTTTCATGGACTCTAATTCTTCTTTCATCGGTTTTAACCATTCTTCCCTTTCACGTATTGATAAGGCCTCAGTTACAGAATTAGGTTCATCTAATTCTTCGGGAGATACCAGGAAAACATAATCCTCAATCATATAAGATCGTTTAGCTACACCTTTTCTTGTACTCTTACGTATTTGAAGTTCAGATTCCTCTAAAGGATTTTGAGATTCATAACTCCCATTCGGACTAGGTATCATTTCTTGATCCATTGAATTATCAAGTATGTCTGACAATATTACCTGATCTTCTAAATCTAATATTTCATACAAAGGCTTAACTTCACCTATTTCACCCTTTTTGGGAAAATCATTTTCCAAAAATCTTACATCTCGTGATGCAATTTCAGTAATACTTCGATCCTCCAGTTCATCGATTAACACATATCCTTTAGAGCGTTCAAAGTACCTTATAAAGATACATTTCTTTCCTTTTGGACTTAGTTTACCAAACTCACCGAAACGATCTTTAATATATATCGCACAACCCCACGGTCGTAGATCAATCAAATTTGTTTTATGACCAGTCCAAAGTTCATAATGAGTGGAAGGCTTACATAGAAGGCACTTTGTTCAATATATAAGCCGCAGTCAATCAAGCATCTCCCCAAAAAGAGATAGACAAATTTGTCTGCACCATCGTTGATCTTGTCATGTTTAATAGTGTTCTATTCCGTCTTTTAGCAACACCGTTTTGTTGAGGTGTATATGGAGTAGTTAACTGTCTGATAGTACCTTCTTCAATACATAATTCTTCAAATTGTTTTGACAAATAGTCACGTTCTAGATCCGTATAAATATTCTTGACACAAGATATATGTATATATATAATTTATAACACACAATCAGTATATAATTTCAACTACAATATCATAGAGCATTTGACCGTTTCGCACAAAATTTGGGTACCTTTGATTGTTGCAGTGGAATGAAAATTCACGAACTGAATGATTTGCTCCAAATCCTTCTTTGAATCGCTAGGAAACAAAGATAGTTTCACCAACTAAATGTCGTATTGTGTCTTTAATCTAAATCTTTAGAGTGTTTGTTATTCTTTTTGTTTTTCCTTTCTGAAGAGTTCAATAAAAGAAAAGAAAATTATCAATTTAAAAGGTGTGATTATTAACGTTGGATCTGTTACATAGTAATTGTTCCCACCCCTTTTTAAAACTAATACTTATCTTTTTGTCCTTTTTTCATTCAGAAAAGAAATTCTTAGATTTGTTCGGGTCGGGTCGATCCACATGGGCGACCCAAACCCAAAACTTACATTATCCAACCTTCCATGTAAGTCTTGAGTTGTCGTTCTTCTTCACGCGTAAAAATTTCTTGTTCTCCTTATTTGAGGTTAGTTTCATGCGCACGTTTTATGGTAACTTTCTTTATATAGATTTTAAGTTTATTGTTGAATTGAATTATCTAGTATCATAATTATCTAATAAATCTTGGTGTACACGTGAACAACTTTATTATTCTTTTATCTTGGTGCAAGGATAAGTTCTTAACTCTTTTCTATTTGTTTTGTTGACGAGTTGACGTGGTCTATGCCTCTATTCATAAAGAGGTTTTGTATAAAGGATTGGAGACAGACTCTATGTCCAAAGGGTTCAAGTTGAGAAAGACCGAAATAAATTATTTAAAATGTGAATTCAATGATGTGTTGCATGAAGCCGATGTGGAAGTAAGACTTTCCACATAGAATTCTCAAGAGAGATTGTTTTAAGTATCTCGGGTCCGTAATCTAGAGTAATGGGATTATGGTAACATCGATGATGATGTCACACATCGCATTAGGAAAGCATGGATTAAATGAAAGGCTTTATTCCAAAGTCTTGTGTGAAAAAAAGATACCACATAAACTTAAAAGTAAGTTCTACTGTGGGATGGTTTGACCGTTCTTGTTGTATGAGATTGAGTGTTGACCAGTCAAGAACTCATATCTTTAGTAGTGTTCTGATCCAAAGTACACCCAAAAGGGGACATGACATATAATACCCAAAGAGGCCCTACACAAGCTACTCATCACACATCATAAGAGATGATAGAGTTATAGAATACAAAAAAGATTGTCTTATAACATAACGAGTTCTAAGATATGTCTCAATTAACATCTAATACATCATAGGTAAAGTGATCAAAATGCAATTCATACATCACATATAAAAAGTTTGAATATGAAAGTGACATAACACAATAAAGGTATCTTAGTCCTTCAAACATGAGGACTGACCACTCTTCGAAGCCAATGAAACTAACTAGTAGGAGCGTCAGACTCGACATTATTAAAACAATATGGACACAAGTATGCATTAGTACATGGAATGTACTAAGTCTAAGTTAATATGCATAAACATAGATGTCATATCATGAATGGTTTAAAGCGTGTAGGCCTGATCATTCTTTAACATTCAAATACTGTAAAGAAGAAATGACATGTGAATCATGAAATATGGTCATATACATTGCATAAAGGACATAAGAAAACTTTGAAGAAACATAGTCATTTTGTGAGATATTAGCCTCCACCGACAATAAGACCATGAGAGCTTTAATGGAATCTGGTGTATCCCTCATACTGAAAGAAGGTGATCTACTTGTCAAGGTAGAATCCCTACATATCATCATTTGCTAAAGTGGATCTACTAGCCAAGTCACTTAAGACAATTCTACGAGGGTACGTAGTTCGGGACTAAAGGTTGTTACTAGAGAGTACCCTATTTGAGCCTCCACTTTGAAGCCCTCTCGGTGCTTCGAAATTAAAGAAAGGTAAGAAAAAAGGACCAGGTGACACCGATGTAATAGTGAGCCTTGTTGCTTTTCGGAGGATCCCTTTAATCGCATTCAGTATAAGTTATATAGTTCATCAGGATGTTGTGGGTATTGGCTCACCGTCCATCTCAGTTGTTTTAGAGGCTTCATAGACAGTCAGATGTTAATTCATTCGTCATTATCTTGTTATTCGCTTATTTTCAGATTTTGAGTTGCCATTTTGGCTAAGTTAAATGTCTATTTCAAAATTATAATGAGTTAAGTTTTGAGACTGTTGAGTTATTTTGAATTTGAATTCTCTCTTTCTTGCTTAAAAGTCTTTCGATGAGTAACTAAGTCAAACCAAGGGTTCCTTTGGGGCCAATAAGTGTTCTCAAGTGCTAGTCCCGCCCAGGGTATAGGTTCAGGGCGTGACAACCATGACAAAGCCTTACATACCTTTACTAGTTCATGTACTAAGTCAATACGCACTCACCAAAACTCTCCCACATGGAAGCTGCACTCATAGTTAAAAAGAATAGCAGGTGAAGTTCAACACATATTCTAATTGTAATGACTAATAATATACACAATTTTTTGCTTCCACAAACGTAACAACCCCCACCCCCTCTCCCATTTCTTCGATATTCTGCAATCCTACAAAAACAAATATTTCATATCTCCTAATTTATGTAACACTTTTCGGTTTTCGAAAGTCAAGCGGTATAAGTTGATTGGGAATTTTCGACTGATTTTTTAGTTTTTTTAATGAAATATATATATGTGTGTGCGCGCGCGTGTGTGCGTGTGGGTGTGCGTCTGTGTGTGTGTGTGCGTGCGTGCGCGTGTACTGTTGGGCTTTGTGGAGGCTTGTGAGCCGGCCCGACCCATTACTGAAACCCTAGGTTAACTATTTGGTTTTCCTATAAATATGATCCTTGTATTTGTAATTCAAAATTGTAGCACAAGTGAAATAAAAATCCTCCTGTTACAGTCGTGGAGTAGGGAAACCGAACCACGTTAAATTCTTGTGTGTCCCGTTTGTGTTCCGTTTCTCTTTTCTCTAGATTATTTGTGTGTGTTGTGTGTTTAATTCCCAACAATTGGTATCAGAGCGAGGTTTCAACAACACTGTAACACAAATTGTGAGAAATTGTCACCTAGGGTTCTTGTGTGAAGAACTGTGTGCAGGAAGGAGTGTGCCGCCGCCGTTCGCAAGCTACAGCCGTGCAAGACGCCGTTAAGGGAATTGCCGAAGGTGTGTGCGATTTTTTTTGTGGTGCAATATTTCTGACGAAATTACCAAGATCTGAAATTAGTTGTACCGAGTATCTCATTTAGTCCTTTGAGATGACAGAAGATGGGAAGTTCCGAATTGAGAAGTTCGATGGTACAGATTTCAGTTGGTGGAAGATGCAGATTGAAGATTTGCTGGTTCAGAAAGATTTGGACGTAGTGTTGGGTGACAAGCAAGGAAAATTGTCTGATGCAGAGTGGGCAGTTTTGGATCGGAAAGCTATGTCAGTTATCCGACTCTCGTTGACCAAGAATGTTGCGTTCAACATTCTTAAGGAGAAGACAGCGAAAGGCATCTTGGAAGCCTTGTCTAACATGTACGAGAAGCCATCTGCAGCAAACAAAATTTTTCTGATTAGAGAGTTGGTGAACACAAAGATGAAGGAAGGCAGTTCAGTTACCGAGCACATCAACTCATTGAATTCGATCTTAGCCAGACTTTTGTCAGTTGGCATTAAGTTCGATGATGAAGTTCAAGCTTTACTACTGTTATCATCATTGCCTGACAGTTGGTCCGGAACGGTTACAGCAGTTGCCAGTTCAGTGGGACCTAATGGATTCACCTTTGAGAAGATTCGTGATCTCGTTCTTGGCGAGGATGTCAGAAGAAGGAGTTCTGGAGAATCATCAGGTGATATGCTAAACGTCGTCAGAGGCAGAGGAAATAACAGAGGTAGTGGGAGCAGGAACCGAAGAAGGAGTCAGTCAAAGGCTCGGGATGGCTCAGGTGTAACATGTTGGAACTGCAAGGAGGTGGGGCATTTCAGGAATCAATGCCAGAAAGACAAACAAGTCAACATTGCAGAAGACAGCGCCAACGAGGATTTGTTTATCTGTTGCGCGGAGAGCAATGTGGATTCCTGGGTCATGGATTCTGGTGCTTCTTTTCACGCTACCCACAGCAGTGAAGCATTGCAGAATCTGGTTATTGGAGACTTTGGAAAGGTAAGGCTTGCAGACGATAGAGCTCTTGATGTTACGGGCATGGGTGACATGGTGCTGAAGACGCCAGTCGGTTTCTGGACCTTGAAGGATGTCAGAGTTGTTCCAAGCTTGACGAAAAGTTTGATTTCTGTTAGGCAGTTGGATGAACAGGGACATCATGTGAAGTTCGGAAATGGGCAGTGGAAGGTCGTGAGGGGCAATCTTGTCATGGCTCGTGGAACAAAAAGAGGATCGTTGTATATTGTCGGATTACCGTCTGAGGGAGTGACCGTCCCAGTTCAGAAGAAAAACAAAGTCCGGTTCACAGAATCTCGTGGGCAGAAGAAGGTTGTCTTTGCAAGAAAGAAACCCAGAGCCACAGGTCAGATTCAGGATGAACGAGCAAGGAAAGGTTCAGGAAGACCAGTCAGAGGCGTTTGTGGCAGTGGGAGCACCGGCCGTGCTTCAGCCAAGGCTCCTAGAAGACAGTGGGTCAAGAGAACCAGTATTCCAGCTGTTGATACGTCTCCAGAAAATTTCTTGCTGAGTATGGAGAGTGTTTGTTCTCAGGGAGTTCTAGGATCCGGCAGTTCGTGTCTCAAGTGGGAGCCGGTAGGGACCGAGGACGAGTCAAGGGCAGTTTCAGCCGTGACTGATGTGTTGAAGCTTCGGGGAGCTTCAACGGGCCTTTCAGTTGACTGATGAGAAGGCCGCTGTAGCAGGAGAGAGTTGAAAAAGATTACTAGACATACAAGTGTTCTAAGTGGATGACAGTTGAAATTCTTCAAGCCTCCAAGTGGGAGATTGTTGGGCTTTGTGGAGGCTTGTGAGCCGGCCCGACCCATTACTGAAACCCTAGGTTAACTATTTGGTTTTCCTATAAATATGATCCTTGTATTTGTAATTCTAGAGCAGCACAAGTGAAATAAAATCCTCCTGTTACAGTCGTGGAGTAGGGAAACCGAACCACGTTAAATTCTTGTGTGTCCCGTTTGTGTTCCGTTTCTCTTTTCTCTAGATTATTTGTGTGTGTTGTGTGTTTAATTCCCAACATGTACGTGGGCGCTTGTGCATATGTGCTTGTGCACGTGCGGGCGTGCAGGCGTGTGTGTGTTGTGTGTGTCTATTAAACTACATAAAAAATAATACTATTAAGTCACAATGATTGAAACAATTCAAGATAATTAAAAGATATGAAAATTTTATGGTTAAGAATAAATTTGTTTGAATCTCGAAATCTAAAAAGTGGCATAAATTTAGATGAATGGAGTATGCTTCATTCTGAGGTACAAAGCCGGGGAGGATTAAATATTTATCAGTCAAACTATTTATAATATACTTACAAGTAAATATTTAGGTTATTCTTAAATCTATAACATAATAAAAACATTAATTAAATTATAATAACCGATTAAAATTTACATTAATAATGGAAAAAAAAAGTAGCTGCATTGTTATATACTTATATATATCCTATACATGAGGCAGGAAGTAGGTGTACTAATTAATTCATTTGGTAATAAATATATAAAAGATATATAATGAATTATATCAACAACTGATATTCCACGTTGCATGACTAGAACTAATATTCATTAATGTATTCTCTCCACGGCTTTAAAAGTGTATATTACATCTAATAAATAGAACAATTTAATTAATTATGGGATTTTTTTCTTAATGAACGTGATATGATATGAGCTAGAGTGATACTTTTTTCACGACCAAAAAAAAGACATTGTATCGCCTTTTTCTCAAATTATTTAGCCCGATTTCTAAAAACAGTTAAACCTCAAATAATTTATCTTTTTAAAAGTTCAAAACATTTTATTTTCATTTAATCCTTTGTAGTAATTATTCTTGAAAACTATAAATACCTGATGAATAGAGTAAATACTTAATTGAAATTAATTCTAACTCATAAATGAGGATAAAACATAAAGGTATCTCTCAAAATTTTAATATACTTCTAGAAAAAAGTGTGTGATAAAAATATGATAAATAACTTGAGACAAAGAAAATATATCACCACTAAAAAAAAGCGTTTAGCGACGAACAATATTTCGACACTATATAACGACGGAATAACCATTTTGTAGCAAAATTAACAAATGATTTTTTGATATATAATATAGCAACAAATTTGCAACAGAATATTTAATATGTCACTAAATATTAGCGCGAAACTTTGGCGCCGAATTTTTTCTACGAATTTAGTAACAAAGTAGTGATGATAAATTTAACTAACATTGGGTGACGGAATTAGTGAGAAAAAAATGTTGCTAAACTATTAAAGATATTTCTATAAAAATTATGTTATAAAGTGACGATAATATCCGTCAATACAATTTTTATAAATATATATATTTATTCGAAAGCGACTACTTTTAGAATCCGTCCCTAATTCCATTGCAAACTCCAATTTAAGATTTCCTCTACTCTCATTTTATCTCATCCGTCGATCATTATTCATCAAAATCCAAAAGTAAATCTCATCCGCTCATTCGAATTTATCAATGGTCCTGATTTAAGACCCTTGCTTTCCCATCTTATATAAAAGACCCCAAATCCCTAATTTTCTTCATTCTCCTCGTCTTCTCTCCAAGTCCGCCGCTCACGCCTTTTTTGCCTTCTTCTCCGTCCTTCTTTCTGGCCTTTGCAGCCTGAAGAATGAGTAGTGAAAAACAATGGCGAGCTCCGGAAGACGCGCGAAGGCCATAAGCTAACCTGCATCGCTGGCAGCAGCTCCAATCAGCGATCAACTAGGCGACCAGGTGGTCTCCGTCCGGAAACCACAACAGCACATAGATAGCGCCACCAGTTGCCTCCCTGCGAAGGCCATAAGTGAACCTGCATCGCTGGCAGTAGCTCCAATCAGCGATCAACTAGGCGACCAGGTGGTCTCCGTCGGGAAACCACAACAGCACAGAGATAGCGCCACCAGTTGCCTCCCTATCCGGCAAAAAACAGCTACATTAGCTACACACAGCGAGCAGCGACAGCAATCACCAGCAGCAGCCTGCTCTAGCGAGCAACATCAGCAAATGCCGGAGAGCGAGGCGAAGATAACGACACAGTTCATGGACAATCACCTCCAGATTATAAGATATCACTTTTTATAAATTAATCTTCTTTTTAGGTATGAATTTCTTTTTTTCTCTTGTTGCAATTTACTTTAAGTGTCTGGTGTCTTCTCCTCTATATAGTGAGAATGTTGAATTAGCGGTAATCTATTTTATTGTGCTAACTCCGACACTTCCTAATGGTGTCAATATTGTTAACAAAAGTATTGTATTGTTACCTACAGATTAAAGTGACCTTTTCTTGGAGAGAGAGCCTCCTAATTAACAATCAGAATAATAAATATTCGTGCAACTTTGCTTAAGAAGCACCAACACTATTTGCTTATTAGTGTGATTTTCTTAAACTAGATCATTACAGTAGGAGTCTCTTATCCTGTGATGGTGTTGCAAGGACCCAAAGAGGACTCTGTCTTCATGGGTAAAATTGTCTGAAGAGGTATAATTTGTGTATCTTAGATTTTATCTGCATATTACGTTGTTCTAAACATAGCTTTAATTAAGGCATGCTATGTATTCTAAAGGACATTCCATTTACATAACAAGGATGTTGGAGTTCTTTCCCGCAGGGTACACTGGTAGCGCTTCTCCTGTTGTACGTTTTTATTGGTTCATGCCTTTTTTAGATCGTTCAGTACATCAAAACTCCATTCTAAATAATTATTTATTTGTATTGAGTAAAATTCAACAGGATAAAATGAAATGGTAAATATGATGTCATTGATAGGAAGATAGTTCACTAAGATCTTTGTAGCAGATAGTTGACAAACTTACAATCAGAAAAAACTCGTCCATTAACACTTTCAAATTGCTTCTAAGTCCGCTAAGATTCTTATAGTTATTTACTGACATGATAAATTTGTCAATGTTTTAACATATTACTGTGTTGTTGACCTAGTCTCTCCTTGAGAGAAGCTTACTTAAGACATCTTACTAATTATTTCCCATTAGTCTCTCCTTTTGGGACATCCTATAAAAGTGGAATTATACGGCTCCTATCAAAGATAGCCTGCCAAAATTTTCTCAGGATACAAAATGTTGTTATTTTTTGTACTTCATTCTCGTTCTTATGAATTACTTGCTCCGGTACTAAGGTTATATATTTCTACTAACATCACTGCTAGATCTGTGATTCAGCTTAGTGTCTTATTCACTTGATGTTTTAGTATTATTCTTTTTTAATCGGAAGGAAAGTTGTTTACCTTGGTGTTGTTACTTCCCTACTTTCTTGACAAATAGAATCTCTTTTCTTGTTCCTAACATAACTTTCTCAATTTGCATGTCCCTTGAAATGGGGTTGTAGATCTTGATTCTCTTGGATACTTGATGAACAAAATTGCAGACACTGACCTCTTTGATTGGGTTGGACGGGTTAAGATTATTGATTGCATTTGCAATTCCATTTTAGTGGATCCTCAAATTGGCCAGGTATCACCTTCTAAAATCTTGAAAAGGAAAGATTGAAAGGATATCACTTTTCCTTTTTGCCTTGTTTTTATTCAATTTCTGATTTTCTTTCATGACACCTGCTTCAAATTTGGGCATGCTGTCCATGATTGAGAAGTTGTTCTTGATGCTTCACAATCCAGATTATCGAGTTAGGTTATGATTTGCTTAATGGGTTAGTGTGCTTTTCCAAACTTAAAATGGTCATTTTGAACTGTTCCAGGACATATGGTACAATACTTAGTTTTTCTTTTTAATGCATTATAACCTTTTTTAAGTATGTCGAAACTAACTGCTTGGCCATAAATAACCATCCATATAAATCTCAAGTGAAATAGCATGGTTATTAGTTTATCACAGTAAGTTGTGTTGTTATTTAGAATTCTTTGAAAGTTGCTCAAAAGTTCAACGAAGACAATAGTCATCATTTTCTTTTGTCAAAAGTTTAATAAGAACTCACCTTCTCATAAAGAGTAGAATAGTAGAAGAACATGGATGACACACGAACAGGTCAGAATAATCCAATTAGTAGAAGTATATACTATGTCGCATGAAATAAGATGATTGTCTATGTGTTTTGAGTGCATCATACTTGTTCCAGATTTATCATAATCTTATAAACTAAATGGTCTCTATAGAGTGGTGGTTAAACCGACCTTAATCTAGGGGTTAGAGTGTTAGACTGTCAAGAACTTCCAAGATCAATGATAATGTAGCAGACACTATGATACTTATATGGATGTGTGGACCACTGAAAAGACATGAAAAAATATTATAGTATCTGTTTTGCAAAGTTCCCAAATGTGTTTTGCAAAGTTTCCATTGATGATTGTTTAATCTAAGCTTAAATGTATACTGTAAGTTGGCTAAAAAAGTATAGCACATTTAATTAAGCTAAAAGGTTACGTATGTTTCTGTCTTTTTCTTCCATTATAATATTATTCCTAATCATTAATGTTACCTATTTATCTCAATTTATTATAAAAGGAAAAATACGAATAAATATCACGGTAAAAAACAATCTCTCAATTTTATATTGATCAATGTGAAGCATATAACCAAGCTGTCGAGGGATAAAAGAAGCGAAAAATATGCGGTCTTGGATTATGGATGTATTTGTAAAGAAAATGATTCTTTCTAATCATTTTTCTGGTTATTATGAAGCGGGTACGACAAGTAGTTACTCCCATTGAGAATTCATTACTTGTGACACCATGGAGTCTCCTCCTGCTACTACTAATCAGGACGAGGTTTATCCCTTTGTTTCAAGTATGAGGGCATCCCTTTGTTAGTCATCTATAGTTTAGTTTTGATATTTTCTGTCTTTGTGAAAATTACAAACTGTGCAATAATAATAGTTGAGGAATGTAGGTTTTCTAAAGAGTAGTTGACAAATTGTTTTTGATGTTTTGCAGCGAATGTATGTGATTCGAATTTTGCTATCTATAGATTTTGAACCCTCTAAAAATTATTTTATATGAATGTTTAATATTTTAGAGGTATTTAGTAATTGTTATTTAATTTATTTAAACAATATATTTAAAAATAGATAAATAAAATTATTTTACAAGAATCTTTTAGCAACAAATATAATGACGATTTGGTTGTTGCTATAAAAATATATTGACGATAGATTACCAACGAAACATTTTATTGACAAAAATTCCGTTGCAAATTTATTTCAAATGAAAAAATTAATTATGAAATTACAACGAGCTATATAAGTATAACAACGGATCAGTCCGTCACCAATAATTCGCGACGGATATCATTCGTCTCAATACGTTGTTAAACTTGCGACCGAACTCATTTTTCGTTGCTAAGAGATTACTAACGAGCGAAATAGCAACAGCCAACAATTCATCGTAAATCCGTCACAAATTTGATTTAGTGACGAAAAAACATAGATTAGCGACGGATTCCGCCGGTCGCTAAATACTTTTTTTTTTGTAGTGTATACTATCTATTTAATCACTTGTCCTTTAAATTTTAATTATTATATAGAATGATTTTGACCAACTTATATTATAATAATACGTATTTAGAAGGTGACTTGAATGTTTTCATCTACATTTCTGTTGCGCCTAAAATATTGCAACTGTATGTTCATTCAATTATACAATTTGTTTTTTTTTCAACTGACATCTTTATGTTTAATTTACGTGTACTATTTTAATTTGATATTGAGTTTAATGATGTACATATTTTTTTTTATTTTGTGATTTTAAATTAAAAATATATTATATGTATGAAGATAATTTTTTGATATTAAACATGTTTAATGAAAAGTTAAAATTAATTATAGAGTTGTTAAAAAAAGAAGACATTTTTTGTGTGTACAGGACTAAAAGGAGAATCAGAAAAAAACCAGTTGAAATGAATAAACTAATTTACGGCGTAGGAGATAAACTATATGCAGTATTGTTTTATATTTTTATTCTAATTCAAATAGTAAATAATTATTTGGTATCATTTATTTCCTCCAAATTACTTTATCCATTCATTTATTTTTCACTTATTTTTAAAATAAATTTTCATTTTTATTTGTCATTTTTTATAAATCAAGAAAAGACAATTATTATTTTCCATGTTTTGCCCTAAGAATTAAATCAGATTCTTCATATCATTTTTCAAAATTCAAACACTATATTTACTATTTTGGTCCACTTTTAATTCTTATAGTTTTCTTTTTAGATTCAAATGATAACAATTTTGACTAAAATTTTTATGATAGATTTTTTATCATATTAATATGCTAAAAATTAGAATTTATTGTACTTTTCATATAGTTTTTGAATATCTACATTTTTTGTTTAAAATATGTAATTAATCTAATAAAATATTATTTTGAAAATTAGTCAAATTCACTTTTGATAAACACAACATGACAATCATTAGTGGACAAATTGAATAATTAGTTGGGTCAAAGAGCATGATAAAAGACTTATATCAATAATTACTTCTTAATGATTGTGTATCAAGTCAAATAATAATGAACGAAAGTATTAGATCGAAAAAAGTTATTTGTACATCCGATGATTATACTTACAAAAAGTCAAACTTGGGTTTCTAGTTAGGTTATGAAATGAAGAATTAACATTTCTAGGTGACTTTGAGAAATGGATTGATGGCAGCCTAATTTTACTAATCATTGCATTTAATTAGTAGAAAATTTCTTTGAAATACTTACAAATATTACTTATTTGGTCAGAAATATGAATTACGCGACATTAGCTACCAGAAATTCTCTATTTTTTTATTATATGACTCCTTCATTGTTAAATATGTATTCCAAATAATTTTATATTTTTGAATTTAGAAGATCTTTAAACTTAAAACATAATTTTAAAACACTCTCCAAAACATAATTGGCAAAACCCTATATGTTTGAATTCTACAGCCAGAATGGGGATTTGGAATTTTCTCGTGGTTGGAAAATTCTCATACGTATGACTTGATATTCACGAATTGTGAAAGATTACTCCAAAACAATGTGATGTGGACTTAGAGCAATTATATAATCAATATGTGTTGCGTAATGAATTTTTTACATAGCTCACAGGAACGACTATTACCAAATGCAGACCTTTAAATGGGATCCTTTATTTGACCTAGCGGAAGAAACATCAACAGATATTGCAGTAATATCGCTATTAGCTCTACCTTATTGAAATTCCAATCGCTTCTCACAGGTTGCTGTTCTTGGAAAGTCATGAGAAGTTGATATGGCTACTAATAACAACAAAATGATATCATGTTACAAGAGTAAAGGTGGAAGTAGACCTTTTGGGTGAGTATCCGAGGAGAGTCGATGTGGGAATCAAGAAAAAGACAAGTGAAATCGTAGCTAAATAGATTACCATCAAATATAGTTATCTCTCTGAGCATTGCAGAAACTGCAAACTATATAAAGGCTTAATGAAAAGGAGTGTTTTGTATCACATCCGCAATTATATCCAAATGATGAAGGGGTGCGGAAAACGAGAAAGCTAAGAGTAAAAATAACAACAAAGAGATCAATACAGTGTCAAAAGAGAAGGACAAGAATGCTGACAAGGCAAGTCGATGAACAATAACTTCCAGAAACCTAGAATTAAAATTGGGGCTAGGAGAGGATAATATCATTACAGGGGAGGATGGATACAAAGATGGAATACAAAGGAGAAAGAGAGTGAAGAGGATTTGTTGATGACTGGGAACAAGTTTAATGTACTTAATGAGGAAGAAGAGACAGAAGAAACAAGTCAACAATAAGAAAATATATAATGACCATAGAAACTCCAAGGTTGGGAAAAGCACAAAGGAAAAAGTTGTGGTTGCAATCAAAGACTGGGTGGAAGAAAATTTTGGCAAATCAAGCAAGGAAAAGGATATATCAGTGAATAATTTGTTAAGAAACAAGGAGATGTGAGAAATTACCAACAAAAAAGAACAAAGGGGAAGATTATAAGGAGATATCGACAATGACATGAAAAAGTTTAGTGATAAAATACAAGACATTGGAAAAGATAGTTGAAAATGGGGTGGAGATGGGCATTAAATTGACGAATCCAAAGGTAGGACGGAAAGAAGAAGAAAATCCACCAGACCAATTAAATAAAAATACAAGTGATATGAAGGGGGAAGGTTACATTCATCATATAACAATCAAGGAAAATTCACTAGTAGGGAAAATGTTCAAGAACAATAGGAGAAAATGCAGGGGCCAGAAATAGGGGGAGAAAACAAGGATGTAACTTTAAATATCAATGAGATAAACAAATAAAGAGATCTATCACCAAGGTGTACGAAATAATTGTGAAAATAGGCGGAAAGAGCTACAAAGCTAATGGTAAGGACAAAAGCACAATGAGTAATGTAGCAAAACCACCAATGTGTAAATGGTGATAGACAAACTCTTATTCTAGAGTGTATTAGATTAGTTAGCTCACTAAATTCTTTTGAAATATTAATTAAGTTGAAGAAAAGAAACAAATCTGCATTTATTTCCCTTATATAAGTTCAAAAGTCTTCAACAAAAAAGAAACCTATAGAATTCAAAATGACAAATATTGTAGCAAATATCTCTTCCAAAATTTAGATATGAAAGATCATATTGAGGGATACAGACCAACTCAGGCTCCACCCAGCTTTATTACCACCATAGTACTTTAAGATACCTTCGTTCATATGCTAGGACTCCTCGGAAGAATGACTCAGGCAAGAATATTTTTTGTCACCTCTAATGGCTCACACACTTGTTTTGGAGGTTAGACTCCAGATCAAATAGTTTCTCCATGTTTTCTAACTCCGAGAACTGAGTCAGTTGCTATTATAGTCCTCTATTAGATAACGTGGTATTGCATCACATTTTGCTAACATTCCTTCCATGACCATTTATGAGCAAAAGATGTTCAGAAGGTTAAGGATGATGAATCTTTCCACCTATACGGGTGAGTTGAATGAGGATACATATGAAGTTATAGTTACCTATAATGGAAGATTGGATAACCTTAGATTAGATGAGTCTCATGAAATTGACTATACGATGTTCCAGATGACTGGCCTTACGAAGCAGTGATGGAGTTATTATATTAATAGTATTTCATCTGGATCACCTCTATCATATTTCTAGATAAGTTTATTCTACGCGATTAGAGGGAGAGAAAGAGAGTCGGGTTCTAGGATTTGCAGCAAGACGATATGTCAATGACAAAGTATGAGGTTAAATTTCATGCTTTTGCTAACAACTCTTTGATGATACTTCCCACTGAGGCTGAGAGAGTGAAAAGGTTTATTAATGGTCCAATTATTTTGATTTCATCTGGGAGTTTCTTAGGTTACCACTTCTGGCGTTTCATTTAAGAAAGTGGTAGATGTTACCAAAGAGTTGGAAATGGTTTGAAGTGAGGGATTTGAGCAACATGAGGCCAAGAGGGCCAATCTTTTAGATCATTTGGGTAGTGCTCCTCTTGAGAGTCGAGGTTAATTAGGGAGAGGTTGTCACTCTTAGTACCCACTCATGTTGCGATATCAGTTGCTGAGGTTGGTTATATTAGGCATATTTCTTCTAGTTCGATACATACTTCACATGCTTCACTTTCTAGATTGGTAGGTCGTGGAGGAATTATTGTCATCCAGGTTCCTCTCATCAGCATATGTCAATATTTACCATTGTACCCTTATTTAATATTTTTCTTAAAGTCAAGTTTTCAATCAATGAACATGAATTAATTTATTTTGAGTAATTAATTAATTTGAACAATAGACATGAATTGTGTACTTAGTTTTTCAATGTTGGTTAAGTATATATTTCTAGGCTAATAAATTTCAAGGGTAAAATAGGAATAATAGAGTCATTTATGCATTGATTTTGTAGAATAATAAATATTAAAAATATCTATTTTAGTAAAGACATGTAAATAGGAACAGAGAAAGTATTTTTCTATTCTCTCTACCATATATTTTAAATCTACTTAATTCCTTAACTATTAATTCTCCTAATACTCCCTTCATTCAATTTTACTTCGCACTTTGACTTGACACACCAATTAATAAAATAATTATTGATATATGTATTTTACCAAATTATCTCTATAAAATGATTTCTTGTAAAATGATTTGAAACATAAGTATTTAATGTTGAGGGTAAAACATGAAAAAAAAAATAGTCTTTTCTTGATATGTCAAAAGTGACAAGTACAAATGAAAATCTCTTTTAGAAATAAGTGACAAGTAAAATTGAATTGAGAGAGTACTTCTTACCATCTATTTTAGAACTCCTTAATTTTTAGGGGTCATTTGGTTGGGAACTATTTATTGAAGGATAAATTATCATGGGGTTAGTTATCGTGGGATAACTTATCCAATCATTATGATATAAATGGTTGGATAAGTTATCTCAAACATGTCAACTAAACAAGACATCTAAATTATGTCCCAGGACTATTTTTTTTATCCAATGACTATTTTAATTTATCCCTCACATCAAATAAGCCCTTAATTCTCTCAAAATTCTAACCATATTTTTTAGGACTCCTTAATTATTAGTTTTCTTAAAACATCTTATCACATGTTATAGGACTATTTAGTTATTAATTTTCTTAAATAGTTCTTATCATATGTTTTAAGACTACTTAATCATTAAGTTTTTTTTTAATACTTTTACCATATAACTTTTCTATTTATGTACATGCATATATTACTTCCATCATATTACATGAAATTAAAAAAAAGATTTAAAAGAGAAGGAAATGTAATAAAGAAAAAAGGGAACTACCAAGAAATATATTTATCAAACTTTCCAACTTCACGCTAAAACCCAGCAACAGCAGCAACAATGATGGGGCCTCCGGTCTTTTTTCCATCAAGGAAAGTGCACTTTCTTCCCCTATATATATAAAACCCAGAAACTATAAACTCGGAAAATCCAATTTAGCTTTCAAAATAAACAATATTAATTTTACAAAAAAAATTTAAAAAAATTAATCATATCAATTAAAAGGAAATAAATAATATTTGAATCATTAGTACAACATTTTCTTGAGAGGTCACTGCAAAATTTTCCTCGTACGTAATCTTTCGAATTAATCATACAACAAAACCTCGCCATATTAATATAGCTGGGATCATGAAATATTATTATTTTGCGGAGATATAATTTAATCAATTAATTAATATTTATTAATTTAAAGAGTGTTTTGAGGTTCAACCTTATGATAATGGGATAAATAGAGATTTGAAGTCATATCACCGCAACATATTTTATTGAAAGATATTGGAAGACTATAAAGTCAGAAAAACTAATCCAGAAACAATTAATGTTCTGGATGCTATCAAGTTTGCAATCTCAGCTTGAACAACAAATATTCAAAAAGACATATACAAAAGCAAATTATTTTCGACACTGCAAAATTTGTGCGGAATAGGGGTTCAAATGGGTTGGGTGGGTTAGATTGAGATAGAAATCGGGTTGGGTCTTGACCTGTTCAAATTTACTTTTGATTCAAATGGGGTTGGGTTCAAATAAACTAAAAAACGGGTTGGATCTTGACATAATGATATTTAACTTTAATAATCACAATTCAAATTTTCTCTCAAGATTTCATTTTTAAAATATAACAATTGGATAGATAAATCCTAAAATTGTTAAATAGATAATAATTCATACCATTAATATAGGAACATATCTTAGTAAAAATTTTTAAAACATGTGGAAATTGAAAATTGAATTGGGCTCAATTGAGGATTCTCTTAAAATGCGTGGCTTGAATGGGTTGAGATTTAATCTAATTCAAATTTTCTTGAGCCTAACACTTAAAATTCTAGGGGTGGGTGGGCAGGTTATGTATGTTTGGGTTCATTTCTGACACCCGTAGTTTGGAGGATGAAATCTCAATGATTTAGAATGAACCCACTAGTGAAAACGTCATTCATTTACTTATTGTGATAATTAATGTTCACGATTATCGCGGTAAAATGGACGTCAATAACTTGTTGAATTATGCAGGTGAAAATGACATATGATCAGAGATTTAGACCTTAGAATAAATTGTGGATACAATGAAAAATAATGTTAATAGTGAAGTTGAAGATGAAACAATACCTTTGAAACCATTCATGTATAAAAAACACTTATCACATCTTGAACTCTTCACAATTTTATGATGCAGTTCAAAAAGACAAGGATGAAACTTTTTGATGTAATAAGAAAATGTAGAGATGAACTTGAACAAGATTTAAAGTTCAACAATGAACGATACACATAAAATAATTCACTTAGATATATTTACATTTTAAAATAATTATTAATTTTATAATATCAATGGGATCATATATTTTATATAAAGATTTTCTAAAAATATATTATCTTATTATTTTATCGTAATTAGTGATTTTTTTCATCAGCTCAAATCGAGATCGAAGAAAAATATTAGTAATTTATTTAATATTAACATGGTGAAGTTTTATTGTACATCACAATTTTGATACTTTATTGATTACAAACTTACTTTGGGAAAGAGCACTGAATGAACTATGATCTAATATAGGCATAGAGTTGTTTAAATGAAATGACCATTATTTATTGCTAACATTCATTCTGGACTCACATAAAGTAAAATTTACTTATACTCCTTGTTATTCTTATTTATTACTTTTATCAATATTGATACTACTTTTAAATCGTATAGTATCTTCTTTTCAGTATGACCACGGGTAAGGAAGAAATGATTAATTATTAGGTTTTTGTAACAACCCGTTTAGTAGGTTCGAGCAGTAAAATTATTTTGAAAATAACTGACTGGGTCGACGGATCAGGCGATGGACCGTCATGGTCACGACGGACCGTCGAGGGTCTTCGTTCCAAAACACTTCAACTCTGAAATCTGGGTACTGAGATCGACTCTCTGAACTTCACGACGGAAACGATGGGTAAATTGGTATCTATTGTAACGACCATTTTCGGTCGTTTTGAGCACTAGAATTTTTATGTCAGAAAATACTTTCCTATAGATTTAAATGGGTGTTTTGGACTATTCATAATTATAATTATGAAATTACTGGGGTAATTTTATAATTAAGTTAGTTTGTGGTTAAAGAAAATAACTTTAAAATTGATAGTGGACCACTTTTATAACTCTTATAAGTAGTATATTAGATTAGGGTAGAGAATAATTTGTAGAAAAATAGAAAGCGGTGTGAATAAAGAGGAAGAAACCGAGGACGGCTTCAGGTGAGAAACTTATCAAACTTTCAATATTTTGAGATTGATACTTATATAAATTCATATAATAATGATGTAATGGTTAGATTTATGATGATAAGGTTGCATGATTACCGGTGAAATAAAGACTATTAATTGATCTTTAGATGATTACTTTATAATGTCAATTTAAGAACATCCTTTTGTTTAATATTTGAAGTTTACTATTTCATTGGACAAAGTAAATAATGCTTGCTGAAGGGAATGAATTTTATCAATTTAATAGTGTGTGTGTAAAGAAATTAGAATGAAATTTGGGTAACGATAATAGTTGGACGATTAGAGATATGGGATAAATTATGAGAAATTGGAATATGATTCCTTTTTGACTCTCTTCTTTAATGAACGTATGCGGTTAATGTATTAAGTAGCATGACATGAGGTTGTAATTGTTGATGGAGTTATTAAAATATTGAGTAATATCATTCGTTTTATTAGTACCATGTGGATTGTGAAAGGAAATTGGATAAATTGAATTGAAATAGTTAGGAACTAAGTCATAGTGTAGTTTGAATTTTGGGGGAATAATATAATTGTTGGATATGAATTGCAGGTGGATTAACAATATAAAATGATTATTGAGACTTTTGGGAGACAAATTGGCATCTTTAGTTATTAGCCGTGGGATGCTAATAACTGGATGAAATTTGACAATTATTATGTTATGTTTGGAAGTCGAAGGAATATGATAGGTGAATGGCATGAAGGTATGCTAATTTGAGGAATTAAGATTTATCCTTAGGCTTGAACTTCAGTAAATTGATTATAAAATTGGGTGAAGGTTTTAGGTCTAGGCTAGACATAACTAATATAAGTGTTTATAGACTCGTTAACTTACAAATTATTCATATTTAAATTGATAGCTTGGAAAAGTTCGAAGGCATTGAGGAAAGGAAAAGTATTGGAGAAGTAGCTTGCTTGACTTCGATTCTCGGTGGAGGTAGGTTATGGTTTATGCTATTTGATTGTAAATTCTTAATAGTGATTGATATGCCTTGAATGATATTGTGAAGTTCTCTATGTACTTGACTGTGTGATTGTGTGATTTGGTTGTGTGGTTTGTGATTGGTCTGAAATCCTGAGACCGTAGAATTTATATTCTCTAATCCTATCTATCGAAGTGATGCCTTGAATAAAGAAGGCTTGATGAAAATAATATAACAATGAATTGAAAGCGGTGATAATAAAGGATAAATTAATAGTATAATTGGACCGGAGTGTCACGTTCCGACACGGTATTCTTGGATCGGAGTGTCACGTTCCGACACGGTATTTTTGGATCTGAGTGTCACGTTCCGACACAATAATATTAAAGGAAAAATATGTTGAATTAATGGAAGATATTCAATCTCAAAGAACTCAACTCCCAAAATGGTTTGGTTTGGAGGCATGAGTCCTCATGTGTGATCTTGATACCGTTGACTTAATACGTGCTTACTTTATTGTTATTGACACTTGTTCATGTTGTTTGTTGCTTATCACATGTTAAGTGCTATAGTTGAGTTCATACTATTATTCTTTGTATATTAGTTACTATTTTGGGTTGACCGATGATACTTACTCAGTACATGTTGCCTCGTACTGAGTCCTACTTGTTTTCTTCTTTGTTTTCCTTTTATGAAATGCAGCGAGTGTACCTATGACTTCTGATTTCCCTCAGCTCTAGCCAGCATCCCGCATATCAAGTTACAGGGTGAGCTATCCATTCAAGCTCGTGTTGGATTCTCTCGATCA
>NC_028648.1:62213204-62213874 GCF_001406875.1 Solanum pennellii
TTGTGACAACCCCCTCGGGATCCACATATTCAGGTATTGTCTCTGCCATGGGCGGCCATTCGCTCTTTTAATCCCCTCTTATTGGCATGCAGCCTCAAGGGAGAATCGAACCCGTGACCTATGGCTCCTTTACATCCCTCCCAAGGAGATCGCCTCTTACCAATTGAGCTGTGTATATACCTCGGACTTTGAGGGATAGGAAAAGAGATGAATTCCTGAGCCTAGAGCAAGGAAGGATGTCTGTTGCTGCTTATGAGGCTAAATTTCGTGCACTATCTAGGTATGCCACTCAGTTTTGTTTCAGTCCACAAGAGCGGATTTGCCGTTTTGTGAAGGGATTGAGGTCAGATTTGCGGATCCCAGCCTTACAGGTAGCTGCTACAGCAAAATCCTTTCAGGAAGTGGTTGATTTTGTGATAGAAGTGGAGGGGATGAAGCCGGACGACTTCACCATGGTGTCGACATCTAAGAAGTTCCGTAAGGGAGGTGAGTTTAGCGGTTCTTACTCCAGAGGGACCGCCCTATTCGGTCTTCCCTGCAGGCTTTAGCTGGGGGTCCATCGCAGCCCAGTCAGCCTTTTTCTGAGTTTGGAGGTTATCTCCAGACTTCGTCACTTTCACAAAGACCTATGGTTGACTCCAGGAATTGTTATGGATGTGGGGAGACTGGA
>NC_028648.1:62218793-62241875 GCF_001406875.1 Solanum pennellii
TTCTTAAATACTCTTAGACTTAGTAATTTGAGGATAGATGTTCTTGATGTGATGACTTCCAGATTTTGGGGATGATAAGTATTATACTTTAGAAGTTTATTTAATTGATTTCGTTAATGAGTTTTGGATCTTCCGCATTTTATTTACTATTCAAAATTTATATACTGGTAAACGTTGGGGTTTAGATTGTTGGTTCGCTCACCTAGTAAGATAAGTGTGGGTGCCACTCGCGGCTCGTTTTGGGTCATGACAGTTTTAAGCTTTAGAAATACAAATAGTGTGAATATCTATTTTTAATAAAAATGTAACATAATTAGAAACAAATTTTTATCATCAATACATTTATGACTGCAAATAAATTAGTTAAGATTTATAAAATAGGGTTAAAAACAAGTGAATTATTCTAAACCATTTTTTCCAATTAGGAGCTAATAATACAAGCAAATAGAAATTATATTCAAGATTGAACGCAAAAAAAAACATTACTCCCGAGAGGGCGTTTAATTTAGATTGACTTAACAGTTGGTCAAATCTATTTTTAACTCAGTTTTATTTTTCCTGAAAATATTTGATAAATATAAAAAGGTAACAGAAAATAACTTTAAAATAATTTAGGAATAAGTAAAAAGTACACTCTTACCATCTACTCCATTTTAAGACTTTAATTATTAGTTCTCTCAAAACTTCTTACCAGAGGACTCCTTAATTATAAGTTCTCTTAAAACGTCTTACCATATGTTTAGTTATTAATTTTCTTAAATAGTTCTTACCACATATTTTAAGACCACTTAATCATTAAGTTTTTTTTTATACTCTTACCATATAATTTATCTATTTCTCTTACCATATTACCATATAATTTTTCTATTTCCGTAAATATATTACTTCCATCATATTATATGAAATAAAAAAAAGTTTAAAAGAGAAGGAAATTTTATAAACAAAAGATGGAACTTATTTAATAGAGCTAAATGATGAAATACATGACAAAAGAATATGACAAGTAAATATATATAAAAAAAAATTTAAAAAAAAAGTAACTACAAAAAATCTTATAAAGAAATATATTTAAAAAATTTCCAAGCTTGATTAAAAACTCCAGAATTTCTAGAAACACATGTATGATTGTGAATTGGCAGAAACAGCTATACATTTATTGGTATAGGCAGAAGCACAAGGGGTAGTATAACAAAATAATCAATGTGCAAATGATGATAAACAAACTCTCATTCTGGAATATAAGATTAGTAGCTCATATAATTCTTTTGAAAGAATAATTTATTTGAAGAAAAATAAACAAATCTGCATATATTACCCTTACGGAATCGTACAAATTAAAGGTCTTTAGGAAATATAAACCTTTAGAAGAAAGCTCGAAATGACAAATGTTGTGGCAAATAGCTCTTCCAAAATTTGCATGTACAAGATCATGTTGAGGAATATGGACCAACTCAGGCTTCGTCCCACTTTATTACCACTTTAATGCTTTAAGATACCTTGGTTCTATGCTAGGACTCCTACGAGTGATGGTTCCCTCGCGAACATTGTCTATCACCTCGAATGACTAACACACTTGTTTTGGAGTTAGACTCAAGATAAAATAGTTGCACCACGTTCTCAAACTCTACAATTATAGCTCCTCGATTAGATAAGATGGTATTTCTAGGTGTTGCATCACATTTGGCTTATATACCTTCCATGATCATTTATAAGAAAAAATTATTCAGAAGGTTCAAGATTGTGAATGCTTTAACCTATACGGGTGAGTTGAATTAGGATGCATATTAATTTATAATTACTTGTAACAAGAGATTGCAAAACCTAGATTAGTTGAGTCTCTTGAATTGACTACACGATGTTCCAGATGAATGATGACTGGCCTTACCAAGCAGTGATGGAGGGATCATATAGTAGGTCAGGTGGATCACTTCCTCTACCATGTTTCTAGATAAGTTTCTTCAACGCAATGAAAGGGAGAGAAAGAGGGTCGAGTTCTAGAGTTTGCAGCAAGATGGCATGTAAATCGCAGAGTATGAGGTTGAATTGCATGCCTCATTTAGGCACCCTTTGATGATACTTTCCATCGAGACTGAGAAAGTGAGAGGGTTTGTAATTGAGGGTCTAAGTATATTGATTCATTATATGATGGTTTCTTAGGTTACCGCTTCTCGTGTTTCATTTCATAAAGTGGTAAATGTTGCAATATTGTTGGATATGATTCATGTGAGGGATTTGAGTAGGGTGAGGACAAACGGCTCATCATTTAGGTCATTTGGGTAGTGCTCCTCCTAAGAGTCGAGGTTACTCAGGAAAAGGTTGTCACTCTTAGACTAACAGACCCATTCATGTTGCGATACTGTTGTTACGGCTGATTATATTGGGCATACTTCTTCTAGACCCGTAGGTCGTGGAGGGAATCATGGTCATTCAGGTTCCTATCATCAGCATATGTATCGTATTTACCATTGTACCCTTATTTAGTAATTCTTAAAGTCATGTTTTTAGTCAATGAATACGAATTAATTTATTTTGACTAATTAAATAATTTGATTAATAGACATGAATTATTTACTTAGTTTTTTCATGTTGGTAAAACGTATATTTCTAGGCTGATAACTTTCAAGCGTAAAATAGAAAAAATATATTATGCATTGATTTTGTAAAATGATAAATATTAATATTATCTATTTTTAGTAAAGACAAAATGTAAATAGGAATCGAGAAAGTATATTCCTATTCTTTTTTCCATATACATTAGCAGTATTTAATTCCTTAACTATATATTAATTCTCCTAATACTCCCTTCGTTTAATTTTACTTGTTACGTTTTAATTTGACACACCAATTTATTCAATTTTACTTGGCAGTAAAGTACACTTTAAATATTACATTTAGTCGTAGAAGAATTCCAGAAAAATCATGTTATGAAAATAAGAGTAAAACTCTCAATTTATCTGAAACAAAGGTAGTGTGTAAAGGTTACTATTGTGCTTTACTGGAAATGTCACAAACCTTTGTCAAAGTTGCAATATTTCGGAAAGGTCCCCACTTTTCATAAAAGTCACAACTTTTCATAAAAGTCATAACTTTTCTAAAAGTCATAACTTTTCATTAAAGCCGCAACTCTTCATACTTTTCATACAAGTCACAACTTTTCATTAAAGCCGCAACTCATTATATTAGGCATAGTTCTTTTAAACTTGTAGGTCGTGGAGGGCATTATGTTCATTCAGGTTCCTCTCATCAGCATACGTTTCGTATTTTCTATTGTATCCTTATATAATATTTTTCTTAAAGTCAAGTTTTCAATCAGTGAACATGAATTACTTTATGTTGAGTAGTTAACTAATTTGACCAATAGACATGAATTATTTACATAGTTTTTCCATTCTAGTGAAATGTATATTTTCTAGGCTTATATCTTTCAAGGGTAAAATAGGAAAAATATATTAATTTATGCATTAATTTTGTAAAATGATAAATATTAATAATATCTATTTTTAGTAATTACAACATGTAAATAGGAATGGAGAAAGTATTTTTTCTATTCTTTTTACCATATATTTTAATACTACTGAATTCCTCAACTATTAATTATCCTAATACTCCCTTCGTTCAATTTCGCTTGTCAAATTTTGACTTGACACACCGATTCGTGAAATTTTACATGGCAGTTATGTACATTTTGAATAATAGATTTAATAGTAGAAGAAGTCCAGAAAAATCATGTTATTAAAATGGGATCAAATCCCTCAATTTTTAGAAAACAACGAATAGGGGTAAAGGTTCTTATTGTGCCTTACCGGAAAGGTCACAAACCTTTGGAAACATTACAATCTTTCGGAAAGGTCACCACCTTCCATAAAAGTCATAATTTTTCATAAAAGTCGCAACTCTTCATACTTTTCATAAAAGTCACAATTTTTCCTAGAAATCTTAACTTTTTATAAAAGTCACAACTCTACATATAAGTCGCAACTTTTAATTATCAAAGTCAAAACTTTTTATAAATATAGCAATTCTTCATTTTCCATTCACACCTTTTAAATCTAACACATGGCAAGTAAATATATATATAAAATAAAAGAAGGTAATTACAATTGAACTTATAAAGAAATATATTAATAACTTTTAAAGTTGATAGAGATTGTAGCAGCACATTTGTAATTCCAGTCTCTTTTCCATCAAGTAAAGTACACTTCCGCAACCCCTATAAATAACACCCATCACCACAGCAGAAGAGCATAAGAAAACTAACAATTCTCTTACACTCAAAATAAATATGAAGAAAATTGTAAAAGACGAGTATTTGTGCCTCAGATTTAACAATATTGGACTTTCATCGGATATTGCTGCAAAACTCTCCGATGAATTTCAGGTGGAGGAGAACCATAGCGAAGAAGATTTTAAATTCTCTTTAGCCTCTGAGAATTCGAATAACACAATTGCGAATTTCATCTATGTCAGTCAGAATAGATTTTAGCAGCCAACTTTCCCTCTTTTCAACCGCGATCTATTGCTAAGTGATTTAGATTTGAAGGATGTTGATAAATTAATTCTGATTCCGTTGAAGGAATTGTTTCTAGAAAAAAAATCAACAGCGTCATTGGAAGTGTAGACGATAACTGCCGGAGCTTATTGTATGTGGAAGCCGAAGATAAGCGACGAATCACCAGGAAAATGCAACAAGAGTAAATCAACTCTATATGTATCAAAGCAATGAGGATCCGATATCTGTTATGGCAGAGTAATAGTGGGGTATTTTTGTATTTCTCACAAGAAAAGAAAAATAAAAAAATTCCAGTGAGGTGATGAAGATTGCCGGAAAATTGAAGCAGACGAAAACCAGCTGAGGAGAGAAGGGTTCACCGACGGCCGCTGCAACTGCGGGGGCTTTTGAGCAGTCAATGTATTATGTAGGAAATAAAGAAGATGATATGAATAGATTAAAATAATATTTACCTAATAGGAAAGAACTTATTGGAATTTTTCTTATTGGATTTTAACATGTAAATGCTTGTCAGCATAGATTGTTAAGAGTTTTTTTTTTGTGTGTTATAGAATAGCATTTTATCACCAACCATTTCTAAATGGATGTTGCTTTTTTTTTTTTATACTAATATTACATTGATATGAAAAATAAAATAGTTTTTTAGTATTTTTTCTATAGCTTTATTAATTTATTATTTTAAAATATTTTATGATCATAATCTAATTTAGATTTGAATGTTAAAAATATTAATTTTGCAAAAAATATTAAAAAAATATCATATAAATTAAAAGGAAGTAAATAATATTCAAATCATTAGTACAACATTTTCTTGAGAGGTTACTGCAAATATTTCCTCGCATGTAATCTTTTAAATTATAATCATACAGTAAAACCTAGTAATATTAATATAGTTGGGATCATGAAATATTATTATTTTGTAGAAATATTATCTAATCAATAAATTAATACTTATTAATGTAAAGAGTGTTTTCAGGTTAAACCTTGTGATATTGGGATAAATAGATGTTTCAAGTTGTATCACCGCAACATATTTTATTGAAGGATATTAGAAGGCTATAACGTCGGACAAAATAATCCAGAAAAGATTAATGTTCACGATGCTATCAAATTTTCAATTCCATCTTGAACAACAAACATTCAACAATAGACAAAAACAAAATTATTTTTGATGCTGCAAAATTTGTTCGGAGTAGGGGTGTCAAATGGGCGGGCTGGGTTGAAATTGGAGATATTAAAATGGATTGAGATAGAAATCCAATCGGGTCTTGACCCACCCAAATTTACTTTGGACTCCGCCAGGTTTGGGTTAAAATGTGCTAAAAACACGGGCTGGGTCTTGATTCACCCAATTTGACGCGACTAACCTCAATAATTTAAACATCATAATATTTAACTTTATAATCACAATTCGAATTTCTGCTCAAGAGTCTTTTTTAAAAAAGTAAAAGTTAGATAGATAAATCCTAAAACGGTGAAATAGATAATAATTCACACCTTTAATATAGGAACATATCTTAGTTAAGCATTTTAAAACAGATTAAAATTGGAGAGTTAAATGGGCTTAATTGAGGACTCTCTTAATATAGTTATTCTTGAATGATTAAGATTGAATCCAATTCAAATTATCTTGAGCCTAACTCTTAAAATTCTGGGCGGTTTGAGTGAGTTATCTATTTTTCGGTTCATTTTTGACACCCCTAGTTCAGAGGATGAAATCTCAATGATTTTGATGAACCCTTTTATGAAAACTTCATTCATTTACTTGATGTCATAATTAATGTTTTAGATTATCGAAATCAAATGAACGTCAATAATCTGTTGAATTTTCCATGTGTAAATTTTACATGATCAGTGATTCAAAGCTTACAAGAAATTGTGATACCGTAAAAAATAATGTTAAAAGTGAAGTTGAAGATGAAACAATACATTTGAAACCATTTGCGTAAAAAACATTTATCGCATCTAGATTTCTTCATATTTTTATGATGCAGTTTGAAAAGTCAAAAATGAAATTGTTTGATGTAATAAGAAAATGTAGAGATGAACTTCAACATGATTTAGAGTTTAACAATAAACGATACACAATAAAATCATTCACTTAGATATATTTGCATTTTTAAATAATTATTAATTTATAATATTAATAAGACCATATATATTTATATAACGAATTTCTAAAAATATATTATCTTATTATTTTATAGAAATAAGTCATTGTTTCCATCAGCTCAAATCAACAATGAAGAAAAATATTATCTTAAAATATTAGTAATTATTATAGTATTAACATGGTGAAGTTTTACTGTACATCACAATTTTGACACTTCATTAATTACAACCTCATTTGAAAAAGCATATGATCTAAAATAGGCTTTAGAGTTGTTTAACTGAAATGACCATTATTTATTGCTAGCATTCTTCTTGACTCATTTATGTAAAAGATACTTATACTTCTTATTATCCTTAAAATGACTAGTATTGTGAATTTCTATATTTAATAAAAATGTAAAATAGTTAGAAACAAATTTTGATTATCAAAATTTTTGTTTAGTTAAATTATAAAATAGGGTTAAAAACAAGTGAAATTGTCTAAATACTTTTTTATTTCAATTAGGAGCTAATAAAACAAGCAATCAGAAATTATATTCAAGATTGAAGGTAAAAACAAATATCACTCCTGAGAGGGCGTTTCATTTGGGTTGACTTAATAGTTGGTCAAATCTATCTTTAAGTCTGTTTTGACTTCTGAAAGTATTTGATAAATATATAAAAAATAACTTAAAATAAGTCAAGAATGATTTAAAATATGTTAGAAATAAGTGATAAGTGAAAGTACTGTTACCATCTACTCCATTTTAAGACTTTAATTATTAGTTCTCTAAAAACTTCTAACCATTAGGACTTAATTATTAGTTCACTTAAAACATCTTACCATATGTTTTAGGACTATTTAGTAATTAATTTTCTCAAATAGTTCTTACCATTATTTTAAGACTACTTAATCATTATGTTTTTTTAATACTCTTACCATATAATTTTTCTATTTCTCTTACCATATTACCATATAATTTTTCTATTTCGGTAGATGTATTAGTTCATCATATTATATGAAACAAAATTTTTTTTAAAAGAGTAATTTAATAAACAAAAAAGGGAACTTATTTAATAGAGCTAAATGATGTAATAAATGACAAAAGAACATGGCAAGTAAATACATAGAAATATTTTTTAAAAAAAGTTAACTATAAAAGAACTTGTAAAGAAATATATTTAATAACTTTCCAAATTTGCTATAAAAAGCTCCAGAAATTCTAGAAGCACATATGTAATTGTGAATGAGCAGAAAGAGCTACATCATTGTTGGTAAAGGCAGAAACAAAAGGAGTAGTATACCAAAACCATCTATGTGTAAATGATGATAAAGTAAGTCTTATTCTGGAATATTAGATTAGTAGCTCGGATAATTCTTCGGAAAGAATAATTGATTTGAAGAAAAGAAACAAATATTCGTATATTACCCTTACGGAATCGTATAAAGGTCTTAAGAAAATAGAAACCTTTAGAAGAAAGCTCGAAATGACAAATGTTGTGGAAAATAACACTTCACAAATTTGCATGAACAAGACATGTTGAGGAATATGGACCAACTCTGGCTTCGCCCCACTTTATTACCACCTTAATGCTTTTAGATACCTTGGTTCATATGCTAGGACTCCTATGAGGGATGGCTTTGTCAGGAATATTGTATGTCACCTCTGATAGCTCATACACTCATTTTGGAGTCAGACTCAAGATCAAATAGTTGATCCACATTCGCAAACTTTTCTATTATAGCTCCTCAATTAGATAACATATTATTGCTACGTGTTGCATCACATTTGGCTTATGCCTTCCATGATCATTTATAAGAAAAATCTGTTCATACGATTCAAGATTGTGAATCCTTTCACCTATACGGGTGAGTTGAATGAGGATACATATGAATTTATAATTACTTGTAACAGGAGATTGCATAACCTAGATTAGTTGAGTCTCATGAATTGACTACACAATGTTCCAGTTGAGTGATGATTGGCCTTACCAATCAATGATGGACGGAATTATATAAATATTAGGTCATGGATCACATCCTCTGCCATGTTTCTATATATGTTTGTTCCACGTAATGAGAGGGAAAGAAAGAGGGTCGAGTTCTAGAGTTTGCAGCAAGATGGCATGTCAATCGCAGAGTATGAGGTTAAATTGCAAGCCTTGGCTAGGCACGCTTTGATGATACTTTTCATCAATACTGAGAGAGTGAGAGGGTTTATAATTAAGGTTATAATTAATTGATTCATTATATGGGGGTTTCTTAGGTTACCGCTTCTCGTGTTTCATTTCAGAAAGTGGTAAATGTTTCAATAGTGTTAGATATGATTCGATGTGAGGGATTTGAGTAGCGTAAGGACCAGAGAGCTCATCGTTCAGGTCATTTGGGTAGTTCTCCTCCTAAGATTCAAGGTTACTTAGAAATAGGTTGTCACACTTTGTCTAACTGACCCATTCATGCTGCAATATAAGTTGTTGCGGCTGATTATATTGGGCATAGTTCTTCTAGACCTGTTGGTCATGGAGGACATTATGGTCATTCAGGTTCCTATCATCAACATACATCTCGTATTTACCATTTTACCCTTGTTAAGTAATTCGTAAAGTGAAGTTTTAAATCAATGAACATGACATAATTTATTTTGAGTTATTAGCTAATTTGATTAATAGACATGAATGATTTACTTAGTTTTTCCATGTTGGTCACATGTATATTTTCTTGGATAATAACTTTCAAAGGTAAAATAGAAAAAATTATAGTTATTTATGCACTGATTTTGTAAAATGATTAATATTAGTGATATCTATTTTTTGTTAAGATAACATGTAAATAGGAACGGAGAAAGTATTTTTCTATTTTTTCTACCACATATTTTAACACTACTTAATTCCTTAACTTTTGGTTCTCCAAATTCTCCCTTCATTCAATTTTACTTTTCACATTTTGACCTGACAGACAAATTCGTTCAATTTTACTTGTCAGTGAAGTACACTTTTGAGTACAACATCAAGTAGTGTAAGAAGTCTAGAAAAAATATTTTATTAAAATGAGAGTAAATCCCTCAATTTATAGAAAACCAAAGGGTAGTGTGAAAAAAGTTTTTATTGTGCCTTACCGGGAAGGTAACCACCATTCATAAAAGTCACAACTTTTCATAAAACACGCAATTTTTCATAATAGTTGCAACATTTCATAAAAGCTGCAACTTTTCACAAAAGTCACACTCTTTATAAGAGTCGCAATCTTTCGGAAAGGTTACCACCTTTAATAAAAGTCACAACTCTTATAAAAGTCGCAATCTTTCGAAAAGGTCACTATCATTCATAAAAGTCACAATTTTTCATAAAAATCACAATCTTTTTTATCAAAGTCCAATCTATTCATAAAGTTGCAACTCTTCAATTTTCATTCACACCTTTTAAAACCAACCACATGAAAGGTACTTATAAAGAAACATATTTAATAACTTTCCAAGTTGATAGAAATTGTTAATGCACATTTGTAATTCAAGTCTCTTTCCATCAAGAAAAGTACACTTCTGCAACCCCAATAAATTAAATCCAGCACCAAAGCAGAAGAGAAGAAGAAAATAAACAGTTCTCTTTTACTTAAAACAAATATGAAGAAAGTTGGAGAAAACGAATATTTGTGCCTTAGTTTTAACAATATTGGACATTCATCGGAAATCGATGCAAAACTCTCCAATGAATTTAAGGCAGAGGAGAACCATAGCGAAGAAAATTTTGAATTCTCTATTGTCTCTGAGAATTTAGATAAATCAATAACGGAATTCATCTATGAAGGTCAAACAAAATTTTAGCAACCAATTTTCCCTCTTTTCAATCGCGATCTATTGCTATGCAATTCAGATTTGAAGGATAAATCAATCCTGATTCCGTTGAAGAAGTAGTTTCTAGTAAAAAATAAATTAACGGCTTCTTTATCGGTAGAAGAATTGGATAAGATACCTGCTGGAACATACTGTGTATGGAAGCCGGAGATAAGCGAGCCATTACCAGGAAAATGCAAGAAGAGTAAATCAACACGATTTGTATCGAAGCGGTGGTTGAGGATCCGAGATTTGTTAGGGTAGAGTAGTAGTGAAGGTAAAGAAGAGGGTACTTTTGTATTTCTCACAAGAAAAGCAAAATAAAAAAATTCCAGTGAGGTGGTAAGACGGCCAGAAAATTGAAGCAGAAAAAAACCAGTAGAGGAGAGAAGGGTTCACCGGAAGTGGCTTCTGAGAAGACATTGAATTATGTAGGAAATAGAGGGTGATAAGAATATGAGAAAATCATATTTACGTTATAGGAAAGAACTCATTGGATTTTCTTCTATGGGTTTGAGTAAAAGTTATCGGACATTTTAACATGCAATTACTTTTAACATAGATTATTATAGAGTTCTTGTTTTGGTATTCTAGTATAGGATTTTATCACCAACCATTTCAAAATGCATGTTGCTTTTTTATTTTTTATTTTTTATTTCCCAATTCTGAAATTAAAAAGAATTTGAGAACTTCTCTCTTTATCAAAATGTTTGATTTTTAGATTCGTTTTTTTTTAAATCTTGACTATAGATTGTATATAAGTTACTCTCTCCTAGTTGTTTTGTTACTTATACTAATATTGAAAGATATATTCTCTTATTATATATATTGATATAAAAAATGCAAGAAATAACATTTAAATCATTAGTACAACATTTTCTTGAGTAGGAGAGAACATGATAAACATTAATAATATCTATTTTTAGTAAAGACAATATGTAAATAGGAACGGAGAAAGTATTTTTCGATTCTTTCTAATATATACTTTAACACTACTTAATCCTCGACTATTAATTCATCTAATACTCCCTTCTTTCAATTTTATTTGTCACTTTTTTACTTTAAACACAAATTAGTTCAAAAGGTAGTGTTATAAAGGTTCTTATTTTGCCTAGCACGTTTTCATAAAACTCACAACTTTTTATAAAAGTTGCAACCTTTCATAGAAGTCGCAACTTTTCATAAAATTTGCAATCTTTCGTAAAGGTCATCACCTTTTATAAAGTCGCAACTTTTCATAAATGTCGCAATCTTTCAGAAAGTGCACCATCTTTCATAAAAGTCCGAACTTTTCATAAAAATCGCATTTTTTTTGGACAAAGTCACAACTCTTCATAAAAATAGCAAGTCTTCATTTTCCATTTACACCTTTTAAAACCCACCACATGAAAATTATGTATATATGTAAAAATAAAAAGAAAGCAATTACAAATGAACTTATAAATAAATATATTTAATAAATTTCCAATTTGATAGAAATTGTGAAAGCACATTTGTAATTCCAGTCTCATTTCTATCAAGGAAAGTACACTTCCGCAACCCCTATAAATAAAATCCAGCACCACAACAGATGAGAAGAAGAAAACAAACAATTCTCTTTCACATAAAACAAATATGGAGAAAGTTGGAGAAGACGAATATTTGTTTCTCAGTTTTAACAATTATGGACTTTTATCGGATATCGCTGCAAAAATATCCGATGTCAGGCGAAGGAGAACCATAGCAAAGAAGATTTTTAACTGTCTTGAGTCTCTTAGAATTCGGATAAATCAATTTTGGAATTCATCTATGAAGGTCAAAATAAGTTCCAGCAGCCAATTTCCCTCTTTTCAATCACTATCTATTTCTAAGAGATTCGGATTTGATGGATAAATCAATTCTGATTCTGTTGAAGAAATTGTTTCGAGAAAAAAATGAATCAACGGCGTCCTCGTAGGCTAGGATGAGGGTTTGATTGGAGACCAACAATTGTCTTCGAGTGCTGGCCACGTCTAGGGTGTGGACTCGGGTCGTGACTATTAACTCAGGAAATAACTTTAAATGCAATATTTAGCCAAAATTGCAACTTCAAGTCTTAGTCAATTACAATTGAAAGAAAAAACTAAGAAAACTAGTACCATCTGTCTATGAAGCCCCTAATATAAATATGGATTTTGGGACAGGACCCAAATCATCCTAACAACTAAATAATAAATAAATAGCTAAAACAAAAGATGTCCTCCGGAATGAAGGGAGGCTCACCAACTGACTCTGAGTTGCTCACTGGATCAACGGTGCGCCAAATGCTGATCATTGTTACCTAAGTCTGCATCATAATGGGATGCAGGCCAACTGACATTAGTACATTGAATGTACGAGTATGTGAGTTGGAATTCTAAAATAACACTTCAACTAGAAAATGAGTAGGAAGGAACACTTACCTTGACTCTTTTCAACTCATGGATAACTACTCATTTCATTATAATGCAATTTAAAAGTAAGGTGCAATATAAAGAAAAAAAAGAACTGCCTGAAACATGTTGAAAATTATGAATGTATGCAAGATAAAATTTACTCTGGCACGTATATAAAAATACAAGTAAAATGATGAATATAAAATACAATGACTTCTCTGGGATCTTCTTTAACCGACAATCATCACTTAAGAGCTATAGTGATGATACAACGTTACTGGCCCACCTGCCCGACCATCCTAACCTTGCCAGAGTATAGGACTTGAACTGCCTAATGGATCTACTAGTCTTTTTTAAAAAGGGTTCATCTAAGAAGTATGACCCTCTTTTACCCATGAGGGCTACATGGTTTCCATGAAGACTTGAGTTAATATGAAACTCGCATCCCCACACGGTGCTCAATACTATTCCCACAAATATACTGGCTCTTATGTTTTCAAAACATACTAATTCTGGATTTGAGAACAGTGATCAAAACTTAACTGAAAGGCTATCTTGGGAATTTTAGTTTCCCTACTTACTTCATTTTATAAAGCTATTATTTCTTTCTGAAACTAGTTTTAAGCTCCTTACTTGTTTAACTGTGAAAACATTTGTAGCTCTTAGGGATTACTTAATCCCCATATAACTTTTGAGAATGAACTCAAATCTTTAACCTTGTTGAACTTATAACTTGAGCCTTAAAAGAAAGTTTAAAATGTTTGTTGAAGTCTCTTGGAAACTTTAAGAACTCACTTTGACATACTTCTTAACTTTTGGAATTAACTCTTAACTTTAACATTGATCTTAACTCCTCGAATTGGATTATGGATTCAAGGTTCATGATCTCATGTTTATGGATGATTTCATGATGTTAAGATGTATCTTAGAGTGTTGGAATCTACTAAGAAATGCGGGTACATCACTTAGGAACTAGTACGAAAAGATTGGGAAATAATGAGATCTCTAGGCAACCATGACGGTCTAAGAGGCGCGGCACGCCAGAGATTGATGGACAGACACTATTTTAAGGCGCTTTGGTTAGTAAGGCGCTCCATAGCCTGACGGACAGAGTCTGTTCTGAAGGGCTCTGGTTGGAGTGGCGCCCCAGGGCCTGTCAGACATGAATTTTTGACTTTTCTTCTCCGATTTTAATCTCAAAACCTTCTAAACTTCCATGGATATTTCTCCCAACACTTAGAATACCTAATATTCTTGATTCCCAATATTTTCGACTCGAAAAACAACCCAGAAACACAAATCAAATCATCTAAAGACATGCTACAACTCAACCAACAAGGATTCAACAATTGTTCATCAAGAACTTCAATATTCGTCATTCAATCTATTCAAAACTCACTGAATTAAACATGTTGGTGTGTGGGTGAACGAACCCAACACAAAAATATCTCACATACCTTATAGGGATCACTTCTAATAAATTCCACTCGAAAATCTTGGCGTTCTTGATGAATTCTTGGCCTTTTCTCCGTTCTCCTTATTCTCATCTCTTTTCTCCCAAGCCCTAAGCGTATTTCAATTTTCTAAATTGACTTAAGGCTTAGTTTTACCCCTAATAAACCCTTAAAATGAATAAGGAAATATTAGGGTGAAAAGATTACTTTATCCTTACTAAAATCCGGATTGGACTTTTCTCAATCCAACAACCCAACTTCCGAAAGACAGATCTTCCTCATACAACATCGAAATCAAAAAAAAATTGGTACCCTTGGAAATATCTTCCCAAGGATTTTCCAACCATAAAAGGACTGATCCTAACTCCTCGTGAGCTAGAAGTTATGACCATTTGAAAATGACCAAAACTCACTTTTTAAGCGTAGGAAATCTCCTGATTTAATTCCTTTCTTTCCAAAAGTGATTATTATAGTCTTGTTAGCTTATTCTTAGCTATTTCTAGTTACAAGATGTTACAAGAAAGTCTCACTAATTAATTCCATGGTCTCTACCATGGTAATACTTAACTAGAACTTATAATCTATATACTATAAGGGATAAAGAGAAGTATGCATCTTTGTCTATTCTAATGAAAGAGAAAAGTACATGACTTTTTCTATTATAAGGAAAGTGAGAAATATGTGTCTTTTTCTATTCTAAGAAAATGAAGAAGTACATATCTTTTTCTATTCTAAGGAAAGACATGGTGTTCCTTTTCCTCCCTGGATTAAGAATAATTCTCTATAAGTAGAAATTTGTTTAACCTTGAAAGGATATAATTTTTCTATACGATACTTTTCCACTAAATATTAAGAGAGTTCAAAAATGAACTTGGGATTACTAGAGAAGATTGTAGAACTGTCTTCCAGTTTGTGGACTAGCTTGTTGAATCACTTGAAGATTCTAACATATCGACTAGCTTGTGGATTCTCTTGAAGGTATCTACTCACACTTCAAGAGGTAAATCATAGATTAAATTTTAGAAAGTTTATGTGTTCTAGCTTAAATTATATGTTGTCCATGTTCATGTAAGCAGTACGGTTCTGATATGCATTCGTTGTTCATAGTATTTTGTCATTTAATTATTAGCGATAATTTATTTAGCATCAAACTTTATGCCTTGGATAAAATGGAGAATCTGGTCTTGAAGTTGTTGCTTTCCGCAGGGAAAGTAGATGCTAATCCTACTTAGTAATGTTCTTATTAGTTGTCTCGCGAGTTCGTTTGTTTCTCATTTTAATCCCTTTTATAACTTTTATATGGTGATTTATTATTTGCGGAAAATGAGTGACACTTTTTGAAGTGATCCTATGAAATATGACCATAAATTACCCCATTAATTATGACTTGAACCTTGTAACCATGTACTATCACGTTATTCTATCTTATTTAATATTACACTACTCTTTAATTTACTCGATTAAAAAATTTGTATATTTACAGGGATTTCAATAGGGTGGGGTGGGACGGGATGGTTGTGGGGAAAATCTACATAAATCCGTTATAATTATTATCTTCCCTACTCCGCGTAGCATCATTTGTTTGTTTTAATACACCCCACTCAACCATAAATAAATCCGCTTTACCTCTCTCTGCACCCCATATTTTATTTATTTTTTTTTCAAACATTAAACGTAACAAGTTTATAACAAAAAAATTTTTAAAATATTTTAATTTCTTGAAATTTTTTTAACCTCTAAACTAAGTATGTTGTACTGTTCCACACAGTTATTAATTTCTTTTGTTGATAATTTTGAATTGATTACATATGACGTAATAAACAAATTATTGAATGTAGTAAAAAAGAAATAAAATATGTCAAAAAAAAATTTTCCTTTTAAATTTGTTGACTATTCAAAGACATTTTTTCATCTGAAAGGAAAAAAAATACCAAAAAGTGACCAAATAGATCAAAAAATGGTGCAAAAGTTAGTGTAGATGAGTAAATTTAAAAGACTATTATCTCAAACTCACGGCCCATCTCACGAGAATTTTGAATATATATTAGAACCCATAAAAGCTATGACCCGCCCTACCCCACGGACAATGAAACCTTCCCTCCCCTACTTACACTCCACCCCGCCCCATTATCATTCCCTATATATTTAATATAGAGGTGTTCCTTTCCTGACTTGTTACATGAGAGATATTGCAGTATGCACAGTAAATGTGATGTGAATTTGTAGTGAAAGAAAGAGTTAAATCGAGTGAAAAATATTTAAGGTTTTTTTTTTACTTAATACTATAAAATTGAGTAATTTTATGTTAAAGAAACAAATTCTTACAATTTGTGCCTTCGTAGAGTTTGAACTCTTCAACTAACAAACAATTATTTGAGTCTGATATTATTTTTGAATTATTGTATCCTAGAAAAATAAGTTAAGAGTTATATTGTGTTATCTCCTATATTCAGATTAGCAAACAAGAAATCATAAATGATGAAAAGGAAAACCAAGAAACTATCCGAGTCCATAGAACTCACTATGTATCTTTAAGAAAGTTAATCCCCTCTAGTAACCGAGATTGCATATTAATTCATCCTAAGATAAAACGAATTAACCACTAAAGAAATAGTGGTGCGTCAAACTTCCATAATTTCAACAAACTGAAAATGACAACAATGAATCACACATATAAACATGATCAATAGATTTTTTTTTTGTAAGAAATATATGCATAAGAAGGAAAGAAATTAATACAAAAAAAATGAGAGAACGCCTCTCTATTTATAGCCAACAAAGGGTAAAGGGCACAAATCTTTGGAAACAAGATAACCTTTTAGAAAGGTCAAAAAAACATTGGAAAAGGCATAACCTTTCAAACAGTCACAACCCTTTATAAAGAACACAACTTTTCATAAATGTTACAACCCTTCATTTCCTGTTCACACCTTTAAAAAAACCGAACATCTCCCACATGAATATGGAATAACCATTGTGAAAACATGTGCATAAAAAATTGTGTGATTCATAAATAAGGATTAATTGTATCTGGATAAGTGAGTTTCTCTCTGAACTTTCCATAGGGAACATATATCAGATAAACTCGGTAAAAAGATTTGATATCTTTTAATCGTCGAGTGTTGGTGTATACCTAGACAACATAAGTCACACAATAAACCCTTGAAATGTTTTTGGTTCTCATTATTATGTTCATTTAAGTCAGGAACACATCTTAGTTTATTAGTGCGTAGAGAACTAGCCTTATCGTATTCTCCATGAAGCAGCTTAAACTTCACACTTACATAAGTGATTTCTAAAAGTGTTATACCATAGATACATTATTCATATACCTTGTATCAAACATAGAAACCATTAAAAAGTCTTAATGCCTTTATCCTTGTTACTGAACATTGTCTTATCATAAGAATGGACCATAAAAATATTTTGACAATATTGAACCGTCAGCAATGACTTTATTTGATCTCCTTGAACCTAGATCTTGGGATCTCCAGTCTTCTAGGTAGATTTACCGCCACAATAACTTGTAATTGATCATAGTCTCATTCCTTTTGATAATCTATCAACTCTCTCTAGTAAGGCCTTTTATAAGTGGATCCGATACATTACACTTTGACTTTACACAATCAATTATGATAATTCTACTAGAGAGTGGTTCTCTAACGATATAATATCTACGTCATATATGATGAGACTTTCCGTTATGCATCATGCTTCATGTCCTACCTATTGCAAATTAACTCTCACAATGTACACATACTGGAGCTAAACTGTTTGAGCAAAAAAATCATTCAAGAAATTTCAGAGTCATTCAACATCTTCATCGGCCTTATCTAGAGTGATAAATTTAGATTTCAGAGTAGAGCAAGTGATACGTATTCAATTGGCGGTAGTCTATATACATTCTAAGGGAACAATCCTTCTTTCTCACAAACAAGATAAGAGAGCTCCAATGAGAGACACTTGGTCGGATAAAACCTTTATCTAATAGTTCTTTCAGTTGTTCCTTCAACTCTTTTAACTCTATTGGAGCCATTCTATGTGGAGGAATGGAGATAGGACGAGTATCTGGGAGGATATCTATGTCGAAGTCTATTTATCTCTCAGGAGGAACTCCTGATATATCATTAGGAAAGACTTCTGGAAAATTTTTATTGTAGGAACTTACTGAAAGGAAGGTACCTCAACACTTGAGTCATTAACTCGGACTAAGTGATAGATACATCCTTTTGAAACTAACTTTATCTCCTTAAGGTACGAAATGAAGTGACCCTTAGGCACTGATTAATTACTACTCCACTCTATAACTGGATCATTAGGCATCTAAAACTTGACAACTCGACTTCTGCAGTCTATTGATGTATAAAAGGCATGGATCCAATCCATACCTAGAATAACATCAAAATCTACCATGTCTAACTCCACTAGGTCAGCCATGGTATTCTTGTGATTAATAGAAATAGGACAATCACAATAGACTCAATCTTAGGAGCATAACGAGACAGTTGGGTGAACTTCAAACCATACTCATGAACACTCAAGAAGTTTAGTTTCATATAAGGAACTCTCGCACCTTGGCCTCTTTCCTCTCGCACCTTGGACTCTTTTAGTTCTCGGGGAAATAAACTCCCCATGAAAGCCTCTTCGAAACAAGCCCAACTTGGATTTGGTGCATTCTCATCTCAACCCTTCTTTCACTGGTTGAACCAATTCCTAGCCACATTCTTCAGTTGGTAAGCATCTAGCTCGACTCTCTCAACACCAATGACATGTATCACAAAGAATATATTTTTCAATTCTTCCATAATGTTTTCTTGATCCTCAATAGTGCTCAAATTCGGTGAAACTAAAAGGATTCATTCTCAAGAATTCGCGAATCCTCGAGGTGTCAGCCTCTTCTTGTCGAGCTCCTCTCTATTGCCCTAATTGGTTAGTTACCGCTTGACTTTTCATCCGAATAGCCTCGCGGAACTCAGAATTTGTAAGTTCAACTTGGGGTTGCACTTCAGGTGCATTGGTTAACTCTTGCTCTTCAACATTCCTTATAGATGGACGACCTTTTGCCCCTCTTCGTGGAGGCATGATAATCTGAAAGACGGTCAAGCACAACTTACAGAGCGACTTTTAGGGATAAACTCTAACACATGAAAAAGGAATAGGAAAGAAATGAGGAATTCCTAAATGTTGTTGCCTCCTAATCATAGATGTGACGTGTTTCACACCGATGACTAAGACCCTATAGATACGTCTTCAGAGACTCCCCAGGACTATTGAACTTTGTGCTCTGATACCATGTTTTTCACCGCAAGCCTACACACTAGATGTGGCCGGCAACCAATGACCATTTTTTATCTTGAGTGAACTCTTGCCCTGACTAAATTAACTCAACAGAAGACTTAACGTAACACAATTATAAAGGTAAGGAACATATTCAAGAGAAATACTTAAAATGCAATAGTCTGGCCAAACTGGCACTTAAGTCTCATAGTATACAAATGAAATGAAAAGACGCAGAACTAACACAATCTGTCTATAAAACCTCTAAAAATACTAAGGTGAATGTCGGGACAAACCACACAACATTCTACAAGGAAAAGACATAAAAACATAAAGAAGTCCTTCGGATGCAAAGAGGCTCACCACAAACTCCGGATGCTTAAACTGGATCAACGAGATGCTAGATGCTGATCCTAATTACCTGCATTTGCATCATAATACGATGTCGGTCAACTGACATCAGTACATTGATTGTACGAGTATGCAAGTTGGAATGTTAAACAACAACTTAAAGCTTGAAATGATTAAAAAGAACTGACCTTGGCTCTGCTCAACTCATGAAATACTAAACTCAATATAAACCAGTAAAGACACATGCATTATGTATATAAATTTTGTAAAACAATGTAAAAAAAAACTCAAATTTACTTAAAATAAGAAAAGTAATGTAGTTTCTGTGGGAATTTCTCAAACCGACAACCATCACTATAGCCTAAGTGATGGTACAATGTCTTACCTCACGTTGCAAGAGGACCATCATATACCTTGCCATCCGCATAAAACCTGAACTATTAAGTGGATCCACTAGTCAATGCTAAAAATACAAAGGAATTATCTAAAAAGTATAAACCTTCCTCTGTCCATCTTGACTACGTGGTTTATGAGTGCTTAAGTTAATATGAACTCGCATCCCCATATTTGTGATCCAGACTACTCCCAAAACACTTAGCTTATATGTTTTAAAACAACTTCTTCTCTAGTCTGATGTAATTTGCTCAAACTTAGCTTTTAAAAGCTCTCTTGGAAATCATGGTTTCCTCTTTACTAAAACTAGCCAAAGGTTCTGTTCGAAGTCTAGCTTCTTTGATGCTCAAAATCTGAAAAAAATTGTAACTCTTAGGGAAAAGATGTTCCCATTTAAATTTTGAGAAATGAACTCAACTGTTTACTCTTTGCTTACTTTTTAGAAATGAACTCAAGTCTTTACTCCATGTTTAACTTACAATATAACTCTTAGGGCATACTTAGTTCCCTTACAAATTTTTGGATTTTTACTCAACTTCTTACTCTTTGCTCAACTTGTATCTTGAGACTTAAAACAAAGTTAAAATGTTTGTTAAACACTTGAAAAATTTTAAGAACTTACTTTGACTTGCATTAACTTTTAGACTTCAGTCTTAACTTCTTTGACTCTGATCTTAACTTTCCTTGAATTGTCTATGAATTCAAGGTTCTTGATATCATGTTTATGGATGATTTAATTATGTTTAGATGTACCTTAGAGTATTGGAATAAACTAATAAATGTGGGTACATCACTTAGGAACTAGAATGAAAAGATGGGAAAAGAACGAGATCTCCAGGCATCATTGGCACTTTGAGATGAGTGGAGTGCCAGAGCCCAATTAACAGAAGTTGTCTTGAGGGGCTCTGGATGGTGCGGCGCGGCAGGGCTTATTGGATAGAGCCCGTCTTGAGAGGCTACAGAAGGTGACGCCCCTGGGCCTGTCACACGGGAATTCCGACATTTCTTTTCTGTTTTTCATCTCTAAAACTTCTAAAATTCCATGGATCTCAACCCAATAACATAGGATCATTAATAATCTCAATACCCTATAGATTAGACTTGAAAATAACCCGTAAACATGAATCCAATCAACTAAAAATATACTACAACTCAATCAACAAGTATTCAACCATTGTTCTTCAAGAATTTCAGTGTTCATCATTTAATCTACTCAAAATTTCTGAATTAAACAAATTGGTGTGTAATTGAACTAAACACAGAAATATCATACATAGCTTGATAGGTATCACCCCTGACGAAATCCACTCGAAGATCTTGGCGTTCTTGATGAATTCTTGAAGTTTTCTTGCTTTTTCTTCTTCTCTTCTCTTTTCTCCCAAGTCCTAAGCGTGAATACTTTTCTGAAACTGAGTTAAGACGGCTTAGTTTTACCCCTAATAAATGTTTAAAATGAATTAGGAAATAGTTGTGTGGAAAGACTATTTTACCCTTACTATAATCCAAAATTGTGACTGTCCCCACTATAACAACCAAACTTCCGAAAGGCATATCTTTCTCATGCTATATCAAAATCATGCAAACTTGACGCTGTTGGAAGTATCTTTCATGTGATTTACAACCATATAAAGAAGTAACGCTAACTCATCCTGAGCTAGAAGTTATGATTGTTTGAAAATGACTAAAGCTCACTTTTTACACTTGGAAAATTTTGTAGATTTTCCTTTTGTTTCCAAAAATGATAAATTTTAGTTTTTTAGCAAATTCTTGCCTATTACAAGTTACGAGATGTTACAAAAATGACTTAAAATAAGTTATGAAATGATTAACAAGGTAAGAACTAACTTAATATAAGTAAAAATGACTTAAAGTAAGTTAGATATCAAAAGTAGATCTCCCCCTACTTTTTAATTTTTGACCTAAAAGTCATTTGATTTTGACTTGAAAGCTACATTTTAAACCAAACCAAAAGGGCTCTAAATATAACAACCATATTGGTAGCTTCATTAAATGGTTGAATTACCCCTCAATCTATTGTCCAATTTTCAATTACACAGTAATACTTTATAAGGGTCCTATTACCCTGAAGTATTTTAAATGAAAATATTGACACCCTTAAATGGTGATGTGGTACAACAAGTATATTCACATTCCTGTTGGCAAGTGGGAGACAAATATATCAAAATTAATTAATTTCACAACTGTCATTTCTTAATTAAATACTATAATAAATAAATTTAATCAACTAAAATGTCATTCACTCTTTCTCACAGACGTCTCTAACCTTCCATCTTTACAAGTTAATACCCCTTCAACTTGTTGTGCTGCCATGGCACTAATACAAGAAGAATTTTATATTTTCATACTTTATTTTTAATTCGGAAAATACTTTTTCAGTATCGATACCTTTAAAATATCCCCTTATTTTTAGAAAGAACAAAAAAATAAGAAAAGAAAAAAAAACACCTCAATTTCTCACTTTAAAGGAAAACATTTTTAGCTCGACGTCGAAAGACAAAATTGCAGCTTCCATTGGAGACATCCTTTTGTTTATTATAGAAATCAAAGTCTCTTGACTGCAATTGAAAGTGGGTAATAGAATTTGAGATATCTCAAGAAAAAACTCATCTTCAAGTTTATCGAGAAGTTCAATTGAGAATCAACGGAAAAAGAATTATCTTAAAAATAACGATGATGATAGCACATTCAGCAAATTTAACAATTACAACTGAATTTTGTGCAAATAGATGATTAGAAAGACATTAAAAAGAGGGGGGGGGGAG
>NC_028648.1:62242076-62245544 GCF_001406875.1 Solanum pennellii
GGGGGGGGGGGGGAGGTGTTGGTGTGTATGGTGTGGTGTAGTGGAGAGGGCAAAGGAAGGCGGACAGAAGGAAATGAGCTATTTGGGAACAATGAAGAAAAAAGAAGAAGATTTAGGAAGAGGAAGAATAATTATGAGAATTGGTAATGGTCATTAGGAAAAGAATGGTAGAGAAAAACTGGAATGATTATTTTTTATTTTATTTCTCTGAAAAAAAGTGTGTATATTACACTGGGCAACAAAGATTGGGGGGGGGGGGGGGACATTTTAAGGGTGTTAATATCTTAGTTTAAAATATTTCATGGGGTAATAGGATTCCTGTAAAATATTAGTTTGTAGTTGAGAATTGGGCAATAGATTAAGGGGGTATTTGACCATTTTCTCAAAGTATACATAGCTCAAAGAACTAGTATTACCCAAGGCGGACCATTATATGGGATCTTTATTTGATCTAGAGGAATAAACATCAATAGCGACTGCATAAATATCACTACCAGCTCTACCTCAAAATTTATTTAAAAAAGAAACAATGTTAGAGCTCAAAACTTCTTTAGCAAAGAAAAAATCTTCTCATTGGTTGTAATTGTTGGAAAGTCATTACAGGTAGTTATATGCTAGCAACAACATGAGACCAAGTTGTGCGAGAGTACAGGTGGAAGTGTACCTTTCGGTGAGTTTCCCAAGAAAGTCAATGTGGGAATCAAGAAAAAGAAGGTGAAATTGTGGCTAAATGGATTACCATCAAAAGAAACAACAAACTACAAGGGCATAAATAAAATGATTGTCTTGTATCACATCCAAAATTATACGCAAAGGAGGAAGGGGGTGAAAACCGAGGAAGATATGAATAAAAATAACAACAAAGAGATCAATATAGTGCACAAAAGAAGGAGAATGCTGACAGAGGAAAGTTGACAGACAAAAAGTTTTAGAAACCTGGAATCAACATAGAGGCCAACAGAGAATGGATATTATTTCAATGAAGGACAAATTCAAAAATAGAATCAAAAGGAGAAAGTGAGTGAAAAAAATTTGTTGATGACTGGGAACAAGTTTGATGCACTTAATAAGGAATAAGGGACAAAAGAACCAAGTCAAAACAAGAAATATGACTACCATAGCAACGCCAAAGGCTAGGCAAAGCACAAAGGAAAAAGTTGTGGTGGAAACCAAAGACTAGGTAGAATAGAATTTTGGAAAATCAAGCACAAAGGATATAGGGGAAAGTACCAACAAAAAAAGAAGAAAGGGGAATAATATCAGAATTAAGGAAAATCAGTAATGAAAAAGTACAACAAGATGAGAAATCTAAAAGATAAAATACAAGCCATTGCAAAATTGAGAAAGATAGTCAACTTGAGGTGGACATGGGCATCAAATTGTGGAATATGAAGGTAGGAGAGAAAGAAGAGGAAAAGCCACTTGAACAATTAAACAAAATACAATTGATATGGAGGGGGGGGGGGGTTCATCATATAACAATAAAGGGAAATTCACCAGTAGGGAAAATGACCAAGAACATTGGAAGAAACTGCAGGGTCCAGAATTAGGGGGAGAAAAAAGGAAGGAGGATGAAGAAGAAGACATAGCTGAAAATATCAATGAGATAAGCATGTAAATATATCTATCTATCACTAAGGAATACAGAAGAATTGACAATGGGAAAAAAGAGCAAAAAAGTTGTTGGTACGGACAGAAGCACAAGGAATAGTATATCAAAAGCACCAATGTGTAAATGATGATAGACAAACTCTTATTCTGAATTATTAGATTAGTTAGCTTAAGAATTATTTTGAAAGATTAATTGATCTGAAAAAAAAGAAACAAATCTGCATATATTGCCCTTATGGAATCATTTACAAGTCATCAAGAAATAAAAACCTACAGAAATCTCAAAATACAAATATCTTGGCAAATAGCTCTTCCAAAATCTGGACGTGCAAGATCATGTTGGGAGATATAGAGTAACTCAAGCTCAACCCAAATTTATTGCCACCTTGCATCTATAAAATACCTTGATTCATATGTTAGGACCCCTTTGAGTGATGGATCAGGCAAGAATGGTTATGACCTCTGGTAGATCACACACTCGTTTTGAAGGTTACCCTCCGAATTAGATAGGTGTTCCAAGTTCTTGGGATATCTCATATCATAACTCCTCGATTGGATTTCACTGACAAGCCTTTGATGACCATTGATAAGCCAAAGATGTTTGGAAGGTTCAAGATGTTGAATCCTTTGACATGTACGAGTGACTTGAATTAGGATGCATATTAATTTATAATATGCTGTAATGGGATATTTCATAGGCTTCGAGTAGTTGAGTATCATCGAATTTACAATACGATGTTCCAGATGATTGGCTTACCAAGCACTGGTGCAGGGATTATATTAATAGTAGGTCAGCTGAATCACCTTTACTATCATGTTTATAGATATGTTTATTCCACTCGATGAGCGGGAGCGCAAAAGGGTCTAGTTCAAAAGTTTGCAGCAATATAATATGTCAATCACAAAGTATGAGGTTAAATTTCACGCATCTACTGGGCACACTTTGATGATTCTTTCCACTGAGAATAAGACAATGAAGGTTTGTTAATGGTCTGATTATTATGCTTCATATGGGAGTTTCTCAGGTTACCTCTTTTGTGTTCCATCTCAGAAAGTGGTAAATGATGCTAAAAATTTGGAAATAATTTGATGTGAGAGATTTTGAGCAGCGTGAGGTCCAGAGGACCCATCATTCAGTCCTTTAATTAGGGTAGTGCTAGCTCCTCCTAAGAATCGAAGTTGTCACTCTTAGTGTAGCATACCCATTCATGTTGTGTTAGTGTGACATTTTAATATATTCTAAAAATATTAATTGCAAAGTCACAAATGTGTTTGGCCGTTTTGTTGACTTATGCATATGCTACGTTTTGAGTTACTGAATATCATTATTCCATTTTGTGTTACTGCATACGTTAAAATTATTTCCTTGAAAGTCACTAACAGCTGGCTTTCTGATATACCGTGGTTTCACGGTATAATTAATACTTTTTCCTTAAGTTTAGTGTGTCCGAAAGCCTTTTTCTGCTAATTTTGATATAAGTTTCTCTTTGTTTTGCAGGAAATCTGTCCAAAGCTGAATGCGGAGATTTTGAGCGAAAAATGCAGAAGAGACCACCTACGGAGCTTATGACGATCCGTCGTGCCTGTGACGGTCCGTAGGTGGCAGCGTAGTGCAGCTGCTGAAGGAAGATGGGGAAGTCTGACCAAGTGTAGGATTACGAATCTTGTGATGGTCCGTCATGGCTATGACGGTCCGTCCTGCAGGTTCGTCGTGAAGTTCAGAGAAGTGATCCCAGTACCCAGATTCCGAGAGTTGAAGTATTTTGGAACGAAGACCCTCGACGGACCGTTGTGCCTATGACGGTCCGTCATACTTGCCGTCGAGGGGAATGAAGAAAGCAGCAGAAGAAATTGCAC
>NC_028648.1:62249783-62278395 GCF_001406875.1 Solanum pennellii
GTCCCCAGTCGTGCCGCGACATTAAATCAGGCGCTTGTTGGGAGGCAACCCAATACTTATAGTCTTTTTAGTAATGATAGCATTTTTCTACTAATGAGTTTTTAAATTTGCAGGCACATCACAAGGAAATTCTGCAGAAAGCTACTCCGCAGCAGTCACTGACGGATATATCGACGGACCGTTGCGCCTGCGACGGACCGTCGTATGCATCCGTCATCCAGGTACGTTTTTCTGCTAATTTGAAATTAGGGCACACACGACGGAACCAACGACGGGTTGTCACAACTGCGACGGACCGTCGTCGGGGAACCGTCGCGTGATTAATGAAATAAACCCGACCCGACCCGGCTGGACCCTTTTCCAAAATATGACCGTTTTTACACCCCAACCCCTCATTTTCACCCCATTCATTCATTATTCCTCTCATCTCCCCTCTCTTTTCAACTTCCACATTCCCCCCACCGACATTGCCCCCACAATTCTCCAAAGCCCTAAAATTATCATCTACTAGTCGGAGCTGCTGCTGTAGGTGTCTACCTTGCCAACTGAGTCATTGTCCATTTGCTTTTTCTCCATTTCTACGGTATGTGTCTCTAATTTATACTCATTTATCTTGCATTTTTGTTACTAGTTAGTATTAAGCTTAGTTCCTCATAGTATTTTGTTTACTTTATACGATTCTGCCTGACCTAGGTTACAAATGTTCGCAATTACCATGTTTACCACCCTAGACATAGGTGCTTTTGCATTGTTAGTTTCCTAGGTACTTGGGGTTGACACATGTTGGTCCAAAACACTACAATGTTGATGTGGGTTCATCGGGGTTGCTTAGGGTACCTTTAGTTCTGTCACTGTCATTCAGAACGAGACCCCGATGACGGACCGTCGTATCCACGACGGACCGTCGTATCCACGACGGACCGTCGTATCCACGACGGACCGTCTTAGGGTTCGTTGCACAAGACCTAGCACCCCTGTCCTACCGGACACATGTGACGGACCGTCGTCTTCACAACGTTCCGTCCTGCACAACCGTTCCGGTTGTCAGAGACCCTGTTTCTAAGGGTCTCTCACTTTTTCTAAGTGTCCTTCAACGGACACATGTGACGGACCGTCATAGCCACGACGGTCCGTCCTGCACGACCGTCATGATGGTCAGACACCCCTCTGCTAAGGGTCTCCAATAATTTTCTAAATGTCCTACGACGGACACTTACGACGGACCGTCGTACTCACGATGGACCGTCGTACTCAAGACGGTCCGTCCTGCACGACTGTTATGCTGGTCAGAGACCCCTCCTTCAGGGTTCTTTATATACACATCTACTAAGTATAACACGACGGACCTCATGACGGTCCGTCATAGCCACGACGAGCCGTCATCTGGCCCGTCGTGTGATACAGTTTCAATATCAATCACACACTACTTTCACTATTTTATTTCGTATGGTTTTGCCTGTCTTGTTTGCCACTACTCATACTAATACTGATCCTTTACAGGTACTATGTACTATGGCACCCAAGCAAGACCGCACCTACGCACGCGGGCGATCCAAGTCTGTCGCCCCGTCTGCCTGCATGGTCATCGACTCTGATGATGAGCGTGACCCTGAGTACGTGCCCCCAGGCACTTCCACCCCTTCCCGCACTGCACGTGCTCCCAGAACCACACCCAAAAAGGTGGCGACCGGCGTAGTCACGGCCTCCAAGTCTGATGAGGAGCGCACACTGACCGGCACACCCTCTAGGTCAGCCACGAATGAGGAAGGAGCGTCTGGCTCCTTAAGGGTATCCTGGTCCAAGGAAGCTTCTGGCTCTGCAGAGGTTCCCGCACCCGACACTGCTGCAGCGTCGGCCCCGTCTGATGAGGCTGACAGTTCAGACTCTACATCCGGCGCACCAGCTCAGGTCCCCACCCCAGCCTCTGACCAACCAAACCGGTGGTGTGTCGACGGCCAGTTTCATGTTTACTCCGACACCAAGTTCCTGAACGATAAAGGAGTGATAACTCGAACACTCACCTTGGAGCGGCGGGTACTTACAGGGAGCCTTACCACGATGCCTGAGAACCACAATCTCTTCACCAGGCATCGCTTGGAGTGGACAGCATGTCCGTTGGGACGATACAGCGAGGAGATGGTCCGAGAGTTCTACGCATCCTACGTAGCGACTCTCCGATCACAGATCGATAGGCGGGCTGCCCCCGCTAAACAGGCCCCATTGGAGCAGGTCCGAGTCCGGGGCTTGCAGGTTGACATTTCCCTGCCAGCCATCCGCCGGTTTCTATACGGCGATAGTGCAGATGCTACCCGGACCCCCATCACTGCCGAGTTTGACTACCGCTGGCAGATAGTAAAGGATGGACAGTTCTTGCGCGAGCCAGCACTGAGAGAGACCACCCAAGAGGTGGATGGCCCTGCACCTGTCAGTAGATGGAGAGGGTGCCGATTGGGTGAATGAGCCGAAGGGGGCCATCAAGAAGGCCAACCTCACATTCACAGCAAAGTTCTTGTGGATGCTTGTCCGTCACTGCCTCTCCCCCACAGCTGCTGATAACATCGTTACCTGGGATCGCGCAGTGTTGATGGCGGCGATGATAGCCGGATTCGAGGTGGACTTCGCATGGCTTCTCCAGGCAGTCATGCACGATAGGTCATTCAAGGTCACTACCACCTACCCCTTTCCGTGCATGATCTTTGCCCTTTGCAGGTCCGCAGGTGTGACCATATGGCACATAGATCAGTTGAATACCCCGCAGGGTACCGTTGACGTCAGCCTCATCAGAGACGAGGCCAATGAGTTGGCCCCACGTAGAGTGCCCCGTCCAGAGCTGCCACCACTTGCTGATGATCTTGCAGATACGGTAGCCCAGGCCCGCACAGCTACACAGGCGTCCACTGACACTACCCCGGTCGAGTCTATCCCGGGTAGTAGCACAGCCCCGAGCTCCTCTCGCACAGCCCCTCTACCGGTACTGGTCCCGCTTGCTAGGGTCCAAAAATTAGAGGCACAAATGGCCACTCTTCTGCATCATATCCAGCCGTGGATGCAGAAGTCGATTACTGAGTCTGAAGCGCGTCTAGAGAGGAAGATGCAGCAGTTTACAGAGCGGAAGATTGCTGAGGTCAACCAGCGTCTGGACGCCTTTGAGTTGAGAGTGTTAGCCCGACCAGCCCCTCCGGTGGATGTGTCGACTCTTCAGGCTGCAGTCGATAGTCTTCGGGCAGACATCGACACGATCCTAGAGGCGAGGGTGCCGGAGTCTGAGGCCCCTTCTGTCGAGCCTGCTGAGGACACCGTGCTAGCGGCCCTGTTTACTACTTCAGAAATTCCACCACCTCCCCCTCGAGATACTGCCAAGAGGCGTAGGGGTCGAGCAGAGGATGAGGCGCGAGCAAGGAAGAAGGAGCGCCGAGAGATGGAGGCTGCGAGGAGAGCCTCACTTGCTGAGGAGGAGGCGCACCAGATCAGAGCATCACAGTTAGCGGCTGGGGCGTCTAGCTCCCGCACTGTGGAGACAGCAGGAGGCACTACTGATGGTGCGGTTGTTGCTGAGGACACCACTGAGGGTGTTCAGATTGCAGAGGACGTGGGTTCCGGGGATCCGGACCCACCATCTTGCTGATCGACGGCGCTTTGCGCCACAGGTTTGCTTCACCTACCACTCTAGTATTTACATTTTTATGCATTGGGGACAATTGCATGCTTTTTTGTTGGGGGTGGGGTAAATGGATAGTGAGTGTTAGGGTGAAGTCTGAGTAGCCCAATTCACTATCCTCTTTTGGGGTTTTCTTGCCTGTGTTCTTTTTCCCCAAAAGACTGATTATTTTTTCTGTTGAACCGGCATGTTTATATCTTTTGTACATAGTTTAATTCTAGAGCATGATGGCTAAAATGATATCCTGATAAACTGAAAATAATGCATGACTAGGCATAGTAACTGATAATTGTGTGGCTCTAAGCATGAAATAGAGTTACACCATTGCATTACCCTAAGTCTTTAATTCGAACTAGGTGTCTAATAATCTGGTATAGTGATGACATGTCAAGTGAGTGTGAGGAAATTTGAATAGTCCACTATTGGTACTGAGCTAGAACTTGCCTGGTTAGTCCTGCTAAAAGTAAGCTGTAACAGACAATTAGGAAAGGATCATAGGCCCTTATTCAAGAAAGCCCATTTCTAGCCTAAATAAAAGAAACCAAATGAAATTTATCCTTCTTTGATCCAAATAATCTGAGCTTAAATTAGACCTTTCTTTTTCACCCTAACTGATCTTTTCGGGGAACAATGTGTTGGCCCTGGTCCCTCCTTGGACATGTGCACCTCAGCTTATGCCAAAAGCATAAGTTGAGGGTGGCTAATGCAGTAAACAACCTTCGTTTTGGCCCTGACCCAACTTTGGGTATTGTGTACCTTGACTCATGGCAAAGCCATGAGTTGAGGGTGGCTATTACGAGGAATGCTCTGGAAAGTGGGGTTGAAAGAACAAAAGAGAGAGAAAGAACAAAAGTAAAGTGACTCAAAATTAGTTGAAAGAAAAGTAAAGAAAAAGAAAAATATACAAGAATTACAAACAAGAAAAGAAGAGAGTCACTTACACAAATGAAGAAAGAAGAGAAAATAGAACAAAGGGAAAGAATATGAGAAACTGGGCGAGATAAAATGATAGAAAATGGAAGGTTTAGCCGATATGTCAAGGAGGGCAAAAAGTCACTAAAGTATACCTAAAAATATACCCTACCTGACCCTGAGCCTATGTTACAAGCTAAAAAAGTCCTATCGTGATCCTAAGGGTTGTATAGCGAACTTAAGGCAGTGAAAATAAGGGCAAGCTTATGGCAATAGGTATGAATGAGTGTGACTTTGTTCTGAGAGCGAGTGTTGAAATGTAATCCTTATACTCAAACTGAAATCATTGTGTGAAAAATGAGGATTTTGTTCTAAAGTGAGGACATTAGTTGCAATACCAGAATTGTTAGCACCTCGGTGAGAAATTGAAGAGGATAGGTGTTAATGCATGGTGAGTCTGTGTCATGTTCTGATCCCACAAAAATTCAAGCCTAATAGTGATAGCATGCATAGATTTGATGAGATTAATCGGGATTGATAGCCAAATGATTGCAAAGGATAAAACATGGATACTATTGTACAAAGATTTTGTATTGAGTCATAGTGCGTCGCTTGAGGACAAACAACGAATTTAAGTTGAGGGTGTTGATATACCGTGGTTTCACGGTATAATTAATACTTTTTCCTTAAGTTTAGTGTGTCCGAAAGCCTTTTTGTGCTAATTTTGATATAAGTTTCTCTTTGTTTTGCAGGAAATCTGTCCAAAGCTGAATGCGGAGATTTTGAGCGAAAAAATGCAGAAGAGACCACCTACGGAGCTTATGACGGTCCGTCGTGCTTGTGACGGTCCGTAGGTGGCAGCGTAGAGCAGCTGCTGAAGGAAGATGGGGAAGTCTGACCAAGTGTGGGATTACGAAGCTTGTGACGGTCCGTCATGGCTATGACGGTCCGTCCTGCAGGTTCGTCGTGAAGTTCAGAGAAGTGATCCCAGTACCCAGATTCCGAGAGTTGAAGTATTTTGGAACGAAGACCCTCGACGGACCGTTGTGCCTATGACGGTCCGTCATACTTGCCGTCGAGGGGAATGAAGAAAGCAGCAGAAGAAATTGCACCAAGTATGGGACGACGGAGTCCACGACGGCCCGTTGTGACCACGACGGTCCGTCGCGAGGTCCGTCGACCCAGCCGCGTTTTGGCAGATTTCCAGCAATTAGAATTCTTGTTTAATTAGGTTTTTGTTTTTTTATAAATAGTTCGAAAAACCTCGTTTTTGAGGTTAGACACCTGATAGTTAGACTCTTGGATTGTTAAAACTCCGTATTGGTAAACATTGTATTGTGAGATTCTTGATAATCATTAGACTTTTCGTGAGATTATTGATTACTTTGAGAATTCTTGCAAGTGATTTTTGGTGATTAATCAAGCAACCTTTTGGATTTTATTCTTTCTCATTGAAGTAAGTACATGAATTCTTATTTAATATATTTGAATATTGTGTTTATGGCTATGAGTAACTAAACTCCATAACTAGGGTTGTGGGAACCATAGGCAAATAATGAGATAAACCCTAACTAAAATAACAATTCTAGAATAGTGTCTTGCATGTATTAATAATTCTTTCGCTTAGAAGTCTTTTTAACGGATGATCAACGTTAGAACTCGCCTTAATGCTACTTGCCGGACCAAGGAGGTAGATAATAGGAAAAGAATTATTAACATAGATTTAGTGTATACTATCTAATAGGCTAGTATTGATTGGTACGAGGTAATAACTTAGTCAAATATCGAATACGATGCTTAATATGAGGTAAAGATAAGGGTTAGGAAAGCAACACACGTAGCCGGACCAAGGTGCGGAGTGAGATTTTCTAGATGCCGGACCAAGGATTTAGAAATACATAACTTATCACTTTGCATGCAAGATACTAGGAAAGAATTGTTATAGTTAGAATTATCAAGTTATGAACCTGTGGGGAACACGTAAACCCTAGTTACTTTGATTAATTGATTAAAATCCAACTTTCAAAGCTGTTAAGTGTCTCTTTCAATTTCGTTAGTTATTTTTACTCATTAGGAAATACAAACCCCCCTTTTTATGTTTTTACTTTCTAAGGAAGTCATCAACCGAACAATAGTAATAACAGGTTGAAGTTAAGTCTAGACTATTTTCCTCGTGGGAACGATCCCAACCTCACTAGTTGGGTTATTTACTTGACACGACCGCTTTACTTCTTATTTGAGAAGTAAGTTTGAGCGTATCACTTTCATCTTTCATCCCAGAGAACTTTTGTAACTTCTGATTTTTCTTTCTTCATTCCTCAATTATACCTTGTAACATATGTAACTCCTAAGGCCATTATCTTCACTATTTAATACACCATTATCTTCCTTTTCATTGTTAGGAAGACTTCTTCTTGTATAAATAGTGGTGATTTTCATTTGGTTTGATACAATACACAAGAGAAAAATAAAAAGTGAAAGAGTTAGTCAAAAAGAGAATTCTTATTAGTTGAAGGGAGGTGTTCTTTTTTGTGGAGCTTTGTATTAAACTCTTGTCCAAAGTTGTTGAGTTATACTTTGTGAAGATTGTTGTATGCTGGAGGGGAAAAGTAAACGAGGACTACTGTTGGACCGATGAATATATTTGTTGCAGTGGGCTTGAATCTTCTTAAAGAGAGCGAGATATCCACGCATTAGCCTGAAGAGATTTATTTCTTCTCTTTATTTTCAATTGTAATCTTGCAATTTTATTATCTTGTAAGTTTTAACTAACAATTCTAAGGAGATTTAACATGGCTACACTTGAATAAACCGCGGATGTCAAGATGAGACACTTCAACAAGCCATTTATATTCAATTGTAAGCATTTTAAGAGATTGAAGGGTAAAGTACTTCTATTTAAGTCTTCTCAATGTTTCATATGTATTAACCGAGAAGAATTCAAATAAATAAGACATCACTTTTATGAATGATGATGAAACTATTTCTCATCTAGGGAAACTGAAAAAGCGATGGTGATTCCTATAAATGTCGGTATTATATACTTAATTGTCTATCTGATAATTTTTATGATTATTATGATAGAAATTACTCTAGTATATAGAAAATTTGGAAAGCATAGCAGAGCAAGTATGATACCGAAGAATCGGCAGCAAAAAAATATGCATCTAGTAGATTTTGTGGACAATAAATTTGTGGTACACCAAGCTCAAGACTTTATCATAATTGTTGGGGAGATTAGGTCTAAAGAGGTTAAACCTTGATATAACCTTATTGTTTGTTGCATAGTAGATAAACTTCCATCTTCTTGGAAGGAATTTCAAAAAACTATGCGCCACAAAAAAAAGAAACCTCTCTTAAAACCTTGATCATGAAAATTTTCATGGAAGAAGAAGTAAGGGGGCAAGTTGCACTTTTACGAACCAAAGAGAACAACATTACATCGAAGGTAAATTTAACTACTTCGAATAATGCTACTCTTGAAACTCATGAAAATACTTCTTTAAAGTCTAAGAAGAAAAAATTCATGAAAAATAATGGTATACCTCCAAAGTATAATAATGGTGAAAATAACCAAGCACAAAATCAACATGTTCAAGAAAAGGGATCATGCTTTGTTTGTGCCAAAAGTGAGCAGATTGCTCGATTTTGCAGATTATTGAAACGTGGTCCTAGACCTCAGACAAACATTACAGACATAAATATGGTTGAAAATGTTGATGGACGGTGCGCTGATTCTTGTGCAAACCGTCAGGTCTGTTATGACAAAGACTGATTTAAAAAATATACTTATTTTGAGGAGCCCAAAACCATCATGCTTGGGGATGCTCACACTACTCAAGTTCTTTGAAAGGGATATGTCAAATTTTGTTTTACTTCTGGAAGGGTATTAACTTTAAAAGATGTACTTTATACCCCTTCCATGAGAAAAAAATTGATGTCTAGTTTTCTTATTAATAAAGCAGGCATTAAACAGATTATTGAATTTTATCAATATGTAATAGTTAATGAAGGTATTTTTGTGGGTAATGGGTATGCATGTGATGGGATGTTTAAGTTGAATGTTGAGATGAATAAAACTTCTACTTTTGTTGATATGCTTTCTTGTACCAATTTGTGGCATGCTCGTTTGTGTCATATTCATGATCCTTACATTGTAATCATGAGTAGCTTAGGATTAATCCTAATGGTTAAAATGAATTTTTATGAGGCTTGTAGTAAAGCTAAAATCACTAAAAGACCTCATTTTCATGTTGAAAGAAAAATTGATTTGTTAGAAGTAATTCATACTGATATTTGTGAACATGGTGGAATTCTAACTCTTGTAGGTAATAGATATTCTATCACTTCCGTTGTTGATTTCTCTAAGTTTTCATATTTTACTTGATGAAAAATAAAATTGATGCCTTTGAAAATTTCAAAACTTAACTCCATGAGGTTGAAAATCAGTTTGGAAGAAAAATAAAAATAATTAGAAGTGATAGAGGCCGTGAATATGAATCAAATGAGTTCAAATCGTTTGTTAGATCATTGGGAATAATTCATGAAACTAATCCTCCTCACTCTCCTTCATCTAATGGAGTAGCGGAAGAGAAAAATAGAACTTTTGTTGAATTGACTAATGTCATGTTTATTGAGTCACATACACCTTTAAATTTTTGGGGTGCAGCTATTTTAACTGCTTGTTATGTGTTGAATCGTGTGCCTCATAAAAAGTCTAAATTGACACATTTTGAATTGTGGAAAGGTTACAAGCCAAGTTTGGGATATCTAAGAGTTTCGGGTTGTCTAGCCTTTGTGAGGCTAATGGATCCCAATATTACAAAGTTGGGTAAGAAAGTTACTTCTTTTGATTTCTTTGTTATGCTTCAAATAGTACAGCCTAGATATTTTTTAATCTTGAAGATAATATTGTAATAGAATCCAGTGATGCTATTTTTCGTGAAAATAAATTTCCAGTTAATTCTAAAAATAGTGGGATCAAAGGATTGAACAAAAATTTTGTCATTACCTAGTTCTTCTACTTCTACTTTGAAAAATTAAGAAGTTGATGATTTTGAGATAAGAAGAAGTAAAAGAGCTAGAGTAGAAAAATATTTTGGTTCTGATTTTTATATGTTTAATGTTGGAGAGGACTTTGTCACTTTGAAAGAAGCATTATATTCACATGATTCTATTTTTTGGATAGAGGCTGTAAATGATGAAATAAATCACTAATTTATAATTAAACTTGGAAACTAATAGATTTACCACCGGGTTGTAATACCATTGGTTGCAAATGGGTCTTATGGAAAATATTGAAACCGGATGGATCTAGTGATAAATACAAGGTTAGGCTAGTTGCAAATGATTTTAAACAACTAGAAGGCCTAGAATTTTTTGATACTTTTTCTCCAACAACATGAATTACATGCATAAGACTTTTAATTGCTACGGCTGAAATTTTTGACTTGCGAATTCATCAAATAGATGTAAGAACTATTTTTCTAAATGAAGACCTAAATGAAGAAATTTATATGGATCAACCGAGTGTTTGGTTGAAGCAGGCCAAGAAAGAAAAGTATATAAACTTACTAAATCCCTATATGGCTTGAAACATCCACCAAAACAATGCATAAAAATCTTGATTCATGCATGATTGAAAATAATTTTAAGACAAATGAGTGTGATAAGTGCATATACCATAAGTCTTGGAATAATTCACATGTGATTATTTGCCTATATGTTTATGATTTGTTGATTTTTCACTCTAACATGAATGTTATTGATGAATCTAAAAGCGTTCTTAGAAGCCATTTTGATATTAAAGATCTTGGTGAGACAAACTTTAATCTTGGAATAAAAATAACAAGAACATGTGAGAGAATTTTCCTTGACCAATCACATTATGTTGACAAAATATTTAAAAAAATATAACTTTCATGATTGCAAGCATGTTGCTACTGTTTTTGATTCAAGTGTTCACTTATTTCTTGTTGAAAGTGAAAATGATGTAATAAATCAAAAGGAATATGTCAGTATAATAGAAAGTTTGAGATATGTGACTGGTTGCACTAGGCCTGATATTGCATATGCAGTAGGAGTACTTGACATGTTTACAAGCAAGCGAAGTAATGAATATTGACATGTTGTAACAAGAGTTATGAGATATTTCATTGGAACGAAAAAGTGTGGCTTGTTCTATAAAAAATATCTTGTTGTACTTGAAGGCTTTTGTGATGAAGATTGGAACACTTTATCAGGTGATTCGTGTTCTACCACTGGTTATGTTTTTACTTTAAGCGGTGGTGGTGTTTGTTGGAAATAAAAAAAAAACTATAATTGCTAACTCTATCTTGGATCTAAACTAATTGTTTTATCTTCAACTAGTGACGAAGCGAATTGGTTAAAGATTTATTGTTTCAAAATCCTAATTTTGAAAAACTAATTCCTCATATTTGAATTCATTGTGATAGCACCGCTGCAATTGTTAGAGTTCAAAATTGTTATTACAACGGTAAATTTAGACCTATAAGGAGGAAACACCGTAATGTCAGATCATATTTGACAAATGATACCATTAATGTTGATTATGTCAAATCTTGTAATAATCTTGCAGATGCACTTACTAAGGCCTTAACAAGAGAAAAGGTTTGGAGTACATCAAGGGGATGAGATTGAAGCCTACAACTCCTTGAGTCATGTATGAGGAAACCCAACCTGCGGACTAGATATCCCTCCTTATGATGTGAGTGCATTGTTTCCTGTAGTTTGTGAAGGTTGAGTTGATAAAACTTTTAATGAATATCTGTAGCTCATATGGGTGGAGTATTAAGCTTACAGGAGCACTCTCGATAGAATTTTCTTATGTTATGTGTAGAAGTAGGTCGCTTCCTATGAGAATTTGACTAATTCTCAAAAGCACTCATGAATGAGGGATAACTAACGTCCTGGCTTTAAAGCTCATATCAACAGCTTGATTATTATGTGTGATCAGTGATATTTTATTTCTCTTAAGCAGTCATAGTTCAAGTCTAAGACCACTACGACTCTAGAGTAATATTTACTGTTTCACTAAGTGGAGGTTCAATGCAGAGCACACCTTAATTATGCATGATATTCTTCCTTCAATTGATATACTCTCTTATCAAATATCAAAATGAGTGGAGAATTGTTAGTGTGACATTTTAATATATTATAAAAATATTAATTGCACAGTCAGAACTGTCTTTGGCTGTTTGGTTGACTTGTTCATATGCTACAAAATTAATGAAAATTACTTTTGGATTAGTGCATTACTCCATTTTAGAGTTACTGCATATCATAACTCCATTTTGTTTTACAGCATATGTTACAGTTATATTCTTAAACGTCACGAACGGTTGGCTTTCATCTTTCAGTCCAGAGAAATTTTGTAACTTCTCATTTTTCTTTCGTTATTCCTCCATTATACTTTCTAATATATGTAACCCCTAAGACCATTATCTTCACTATTTACTACACCAATTATCTTCCTATTCATTGTTAGGAAGACTTATTCTAGTATAAATAGTGGTGGTCTTAATTTGGTTTGATACAACACACAAGAGAAAAATGTAGATTGAAAGAGTTAGTCAAAAACATAATTCTTACTAGTTGAACGGATGTGTTCTTTTTTGTGGAACTTTGTACTCATCTTTTGTCCAGAGTTGTTGAGTTATACTTTGTGAAGACTGTTGTATCCCAGAGGGGACAAGTCAAAGAGGACTATTGCTAGACCGGTGAAAATATTTGCTGAAGTGATTTATTTCTTTATTTTATTTTGAATTGTAATCTTGCAATTTTATTATCTTGCAAGTTTTTCTCTAACATGTTGTAAACAAGCTTCTGAGGCTAATTATATTAAGCATAGTTCTTCTTGTTTGATACATACTTCACATGGTTCATCTTCTAGACATGTAGGTTGTGGAGGACATTATGGTCATTCGCGTTCCTATCATTAGCATACGTCTTGTATTTACTATTGTACCCTTATTTAGTATTTTCTTAAGGGCCAATTTTTTTAAATGTACAACTTCTTAATTTTATCTACACCAAAATAGTAGTATTTTTACCCTTTAAATAGCAATATTGTATTTTCAAAAACAGAAATTAAATTAAAAAATTATTTTCTAACTCAGCAACAATAATCGTTTTTCCCATAAATTAATCCAAAGTCATTGTATTTTAGTGTATATGAATAGTTGGTGTATTTTTTGGTTCAAATTATATTACCTTCATGAATTTTTTAAAATTTGAACAAGTAAGTGCATGGATTTTATGTAGATTTAAAAACAATAAAAAAAATTATACCCAACATATTGTAATTATTATTGGGTATACTTGCTAGTTAAAAAACACACCAATTTGACGTTTATGATATATGTTAATGTTATAGTTGTTAAGTTGATGTGTATGATAAACAGAGAACACTTCACAAAATAATGTGAAGACGATAAGAAAATGATTTAAGAAAGAGATGAAGACGACACTGAAAAAGAAAGATTGTAAGACTAAAGACAAAAAAAGAAGAACACCAAAGTGATGAAGAAGATGAAAGGTAAGAGAGAGTTTCTATAATAACTCATATTTCTATTGAAAACAGTACCAATATTCTTGGTACCATAAAAATAATAATTCGTTAATTGAATAAAATAAATAACTCAATTACACCAAAAACATAACTCAACGTAAAAGAAAAAAAATACTTAACGTGTGAAAAGGATTCGTAATATTATAAGACCTATAACAAACTTTATTGGTACCGCAAATCTGAATATAAAAAGGAATCCAAATAATAATTACAAAAAACATAAAAAAAAATATAAGTTACTAAAAACGTGTGAATGTGGGTATGTTTAGTAAGAGAGAGAATAACTGATGATCAAATACCAAAATACACTCCACTAACTAAATATGGCATAATCTACTAAAAGACAAAAAGAAAAATTTCGAAAAAAGAATAAAAAACACAAGATTAAATATTTTATTAATTTTGTAATTTAAAAACATAGTTTTTAATTAAATATAAGTATTTGATATTTTGTTGATAGTAGTCTTAAGTACTATACTTCTATAATTTTTCCTTTTCTTAAAGTCAAGTTTTCAGTCAATGAACATAAATTGATTTATTTTGAGTAATTAATTTATTTGACCAATAGACATAAATTACTTATTTAGTTTGTCCATGTTGGTCAAATGTATATTTTCTATGCTAATAACTTTCAGGTGTTAAATATTAAGAATATAATCATTTATACATTGATTTTATAAAACGATAAATATTAAGGAATATATATTTTTAGTAAAGAAGACAAATAAATAGTAATGAAGGAAGTGTTTTTATATTCTTTTTACCATATATTTTAACACTACTTAATTCATTAACTATTAATTCTCCTAATACTCAATTCGGGGTAAAACGTACCTGCATAGGGTGTTTACACTAATTCAATGCGTGCATGTCATGTGTTTAAATGTATAGTTCATTTTATTTAAATTTAATGAATTTATTTATTTTTTACTTCATTAAATCATATAAGAATGGAAATTTAATTAGTTTTTTGTAAACACCCGGTGTGGATACGTTTTTTTCCTCCATTCGTTCAATTTTACTTTTAATACTCTATTAAATGGTGTCTTGAAAAATGATTTGAAAAGAAGTATTTAATGTTGAGGGAAAAATATCAAGAAAAGATTTCTTTTTTCTTAGGGAGAAATGCACAACTACCCCCCTAGATTATGACCGAAATTTCAGAGACACACCTTAAGTACACTAAGGTCCTATTACCCCCCTGAACTTACATTTTTTTTGTAATTATATACACCTTTTTTCTTACGTGACACACTCCGTTACCCCCACACAATTGAGGCGTGTGGGAGATACAAATAAATTAAGTTCAGGGGGGTAATAGGACCTTATTACTTAAAGTGTGTCTCTAAGATTTCTTTCATAGTCTAGGGGGGTACTTGTGCATTTTCTTTTTTTCTTATGATATATTTTAGCGTTCCTTATTTTCTTATTTCTCCTAATATACCTTACCATATATTTTAAGACTCCATAATTATTTATTGTTCTAATATTTCTAGCCATATATTTTTAAAACTCTATAATTATTCACTGTTCTAATATTCCTTGCCATATATATATACTAAGGCTTCTTAGTTATTAATTTTTCTAATATTACTTGCCATATATTTTAAGCATCTTAGTGATTAATTGTTCTAATATATTTTGTCATAGATATTAATTGTTCTAATATTTCTTGTCATATATTTTAGGACTCCTTTGTATCAATCACATTATATAAAAAATACTGTTTAATGAAACAAATATACATGAAATAAAAAAAAGATTAAAAAGAGAAGGAAATGTAATAAACAAAAAAAGGGAACTAATAGGATTTTTTGTTATTGGTTTGAGTGGAAGTTATCGTCCATTCTAACATGCAAATGCAAATGCTTCTTCTCACAGATTGTTATAGTGTTCTTTTTTTTTTTTGTATTCTAGTATGGAATTTTATCACCAACCATTTCAAAATGGAGGTTGATTTTTTTTTCCAATTCTAAATTTAGAAAGATATTGACAACTCCCTCTCTCTATCAAAATGTTGGATTTTGAGATTCATTTTAATAAAAATATTAACTATAAATTGGGATATGAAAAATTTAAGTATAATTAAAATTAAAGCTATATATTTATAAAAAAATTACTCTCTGTCCCAATTTATGTGTCACATTGTAACATCTCATATTCTAGATAAACTAATTTAAAAGGTGAGTTTTGGTCATTCTCAAATGGCGCCAAGTTTGCGAATTTCCGAGGTCGATGAGGGAGATATAACTTTCGGCAGTTGGGCTGTTAAGGGTGTTTTGGTCTTCTCCTAAGTTAATTATTAAATTCATTTTTGGGGTAATATTTTGGGGTCTAAACTGATCTCATTAAGTTTACACACATAGAAAATAAGCTAGGGCTTTGAGAGAAAGGAGAAAATAGGAGAAGGGAGAAGAAGAAGCAAGAACGCCAAGAATTCGTTCGTGCATTTCGTAGGGGGTGATTCCTAACAAGCTATGTGAGATAATTCGATGTTGGTTACTTTCACCCACCCTCCAATTTGATTCGTTACTGAAATTTATAGTTAATTGAAAGGAAATCTTCAAGTTCTTGTTGAAAAGTTTGAAGTTCTTGTTGGTTGTATTGTTGTTGATATGAATTTGTTTCAATCCATGTTTCTGGACTGTTTTGGGGTCTTAACTATTGGGTAATAAGTTATTCAGGGATCCTAAGTGTTTGGGGTGGGATCCATGGGATATTTAAAAGGTTTAGAGATGAAAAACAAATAAGAAAGTCGGAAAGCTCGTTGGAGAGATGTTGGGGCTCCGCGCTTCCAAAATTCCTCAGGACAGATTCTGTCCGTCAGGATCTGGTGTGCTGAACCTCTAAGAGCGCCTGAGGAAAGCCTTTGTGACCCGGTTCTTTCCCTATCTTTTCGTACTAGTTCCTAGGTGATGTACCCCTAATTCTTAGTTGATTCCAACACTCTAAAGTACATCTAAATATAATGAAATCGTCTAAACATCATGAAATCATCCTTCAACATTAGATCATGATCCTTGAATCCATATTAAATTCAAGGAAAGTTAAGATTAAAGTTAAGGAAGTTAAGAGCCAAGTCTAGGAGTTAAGAAGCAAGTCAAAGTAAAGTTATCAAGTTTTCTAAAGTCTTTCACAAACGTTTTCACTTTGTTTAAAGACTTGAAGTTCAAGTCAAGAAAGAGTAAAGAGTTGGGTTTATTTCTCAAAAGCTATACGCGAACTAAGTTTTCCGTAAGAGTAAAAGTTTCAAGTAAGCAAAGAGTATCAAGTTGAGTTCATTCTCAAGAGTTATAAGGGAACAAAGTAGTCCCTAAGGATTTAAAAAAATGCTTTCTAACTTTTGAGAAGGAAGGGAAGCTAGACTTCCACAGAGCCTATGGCTAGTTTTAATAGGAGAGAGAGGAAACTATGATTTGCAAGAGAGCTTTTTAAAAAGCTAAGTTTTGAGCACTAATCTCAAACCACAAAATTAGTATGTTTTTAAATATAAGAGTCAGTATATTTTTGGTAGTAGTATTGAGCACCAATATGGGGGAGAGTTCACATAACGCACATCCTCCATAAACCATTATAGCCAGTATGGGTAGAAAATGGTCATACTTTTTAGATGATTCTTTTTCACAGTTTACTAGTGGATCCATTAGGCAGTTTAGCTCTTATACCTTTTGCTGAATATTGGATGCGCTGGCAACGTGCGATAGACCCTGTATCATCACTGTAGCTCTTAATTGATGGTGGTCAGTTAGATAATCTCCCTCAGGTAAATTGTATTTTTATACGTAGGAGTATTGTATTTTCATAATACATCAGTATTGTATTTTATATACATCTCAGACATTATTGAGTACTTATATATATATACTCTGAGTTGCATTTATTTTAACTGCGTATATTGAATAAGAGTTAGTAGATCATGAGTTGAACAGAGCCATGGTAAGTATTCATTTTTACTCCCTTTCAAGCCTAAGTTTTGTTTAGCTTTCCAACTCGCATACTCATACATTCAATGTACTGATTCCAATTGGCTTGCATCATTTTATGATGCATACGCAAGTAACAAGGATCAGCACACGACATTTCTTTGATCCAAATTGAGCTGTAGTGTCAGTGGTGAACCTCCTTGCATTCCGGAGGACATCCATTTCTGTTGCTTTTAGTAGTTTAGTTTTAGGATGTTGTGGGGTCTGTCCCAACATTCCTCTTCAGTCACTTTATAGGCTACGTAGACTCTAGTATTTCAGTTTAGAGTTTATTTTTGCTCGTTCAAACTTAAGTGCCATCATGTACAGATATTTATGAATTATTTTTCGGTAAACATGTCGTATTTCTTACTTAAGACGAGTTTAGTCTCCGCTGAATTAAGTAAGCCAGACCAAGGGTTCTCTTGAGGGCTAGCAATGGTCTTCGAGTGCCAGTATCGCCCAAGGTGTAGGCTCGGGGCTTGACAAACATGGTATTAGAGCACAGAGTTCAAGCGTCCTAGGGAGTCTATGAAGCTGTGTATATAGACTCTTAGTCATCAGTGTGAAGTGCGCCACATCTATGATTAGGAGGCTACAACATTTTGGAATGTTTCCCATCTTTCATGTTTCTTTTGGGCGAAGAGTTTAGTTCTAAAGTCTCTCTCTAATTCGTGCTTACACGTATTTTTCAAATCATCATGCCTCCAAGAAGAGCATTCAGAGGTGGAACACGAAGGAATGTTGAGGAACAAGAGGTTCCAAATTCACCAGAGGTGCAACCCAAGGAGAGGTTACCAATGCTAAATTCCTAGAGGCTATCTGGATGCTAAGGCAGGTTGTAACTAACCAGGTTGGGCTTCAGAGAGAAAATTGACAAGAGGGAGCTAATACCTCGAGAATTCATGAGTTTCTGAGAATGAATCCTCCTAGTTTCACTGGATCAATCCCTATTGAGAATATGGAGATCTTTCTAAAGGAATTAAATAAGGTGTTTGAGGTAATGCATGTGGTGGATGTTGAGAGGGTTTAATTGGCTGCGTATCAACTACAGGGTGTGGATGGATACTGGTTTGATTTGTGGAAGGATGGTAGACCTGAGGATGCACCATATACAAGTTGGGCTTGCTTTGAAGAAGCCTTCTTTTGGAGGTTCTTTCCTCGCGAACTGAAGGAATCCAAAGTGGGGGAGTTCCTTACTCTAAAACAGGACTCCATGAGTGTACATGATTATGGGATGAAGTTCACCTAACTATTTCGCTATGCTCCGAAGATGGTGAAAGACACGAGTAGATAAATGACTTTGTTTGTTGCAGGGTTGGGCCGTGCTTCAAGTAAGGAAGGTAGGGCTTCCATTTTGATAGGTGACATGGACATATCCTGGCTGATGGTATATGTTTTAACAAGTTGAAGAAGATAAGGTGAATGATAGATAAGGGTACCAAAATAAGAAGGTCAAGACTGAAAACGAGTCTGGCCAACAGAAAGGTAGTTCAAGCCGACCACAATTCCAGAAACTAAAGGGGCATGCACCATCATCTACTAGTGCACCTGCACCTGGAAACCAGAGTGAGTATAGTGGCCAGAACTCGCAGCACTTCAAAGGTAGACCCGCTCTATCTCAAGGTAGTGTATCACAAGAGGGTACTAAGCCTCCTGCCTGCACCAAGTGTGGTAGGAATCACTATCGCATCTGTCGCAAAGGCTTAACGGGTTGTTTCAAGTGTGGTCAAGAGGGTCACTTCATGAGAGAGTGCCCCAAGTACAAGAAAGGCGGTGGAAATCCAGGCAATAGAGTTCAATCTTCATCAATTACTCCAGCAAAAACGGTTGCACCTAGGGGAGCTGCTTCTTGTACAGGCGGAGAACAAACCGCTTGTATGCTCTTAAGGATCGCCATGAACAAGAGAATTCGCCAGATGGTGTCACTCGTATGATTCGAGTCTTTGAATTTACTGCTTATGCATTATTATATCCAGGAGCTAGTTTATATTTTGTAACTCCTTATGTGTCTATGAACTTTGAGATTTCTCCTGACCAATTTAGCGAGTCATTCAGTGTATCCACACTTGTTGGTGAATCCATTATAGCATAAAGAGTCTATCATGATTGTCCTGTTTGCCTCAGTCACAAGAGTACCACGACTATTTTAATAGGGCTAGACATGGTAGATTTTGATGTCATTCTACGGATGGATTGGCTCCATGCCTGTTGTTCATCAATAGATTGCAGAACTCGAGTTGTCAAGTTTTAGATTCCTAATGATTCAGTCATAGAGTGGCCTAGTAGTTCAGCAGATGCCTAAAGGTCGCTTCATTTTATACCATAAGGCGAGGAAGTTAGTTTCTAAAGGGTGTATCGGTCACCTAGTAAGAGTTAATGACTCAAGTGTTGACGAACCTTCCCTTCAGTTAGTTCCTATAGTTAGTGAGTTTCCTGACTTCCCTGGAGTCCCTCCCAAATGAGAGATAGACTTTGGCATAGACATCATCCCAGATACTCCTCGTATCTCTATTCCGCCATATAGAATGGTACTAACAGAGTTACGAGAGCTAAAGCATCAATTGAAAGATCTGTTAGATAAAAACATTATTCGACCTAGTGTCTCACCTTGGGGAGCTTTAGTCTTTTTTCTTAGGAAGAAGGATGGGTCCCTTATGATGTGTATATATTACCGTCAGCTGAATAAGGTGACCATCAAGAATAAATATCCTCTTTTAAGGATAGATGGCCTTTTTGATCAACTTTAGGGTGCTTCTTGTTTTTCCAAGATCGACCTCAGATCAGACCATCATCAGTTGAGACTACGGGAAGGTGATATTCCCAAGACATCTTTAGAACAAGGTATGAGCATTATGAATTCTTGGTTATGTACTTTGATTTGACAAATGCACCTGCAACGTTCATGGATCTTATGAACAGAGTCTTCAGACCTTATTTAGATTTGTTTTTCATCATCTTCATTGATGTCATACTGACTTATTCAAGGAACTAAGAAGATCATGCTAGTCACCTAAGGATTGTTCTTCAAACATTGAGAGATAAAGAATTGTATGCCAAATTCTCCAAGTGTGAGTTCTGGCTTAAGTCTGTGGCATTTTTAGGCCACATTCTTACTGGTAAAGTTATTAGAGTTGACACTTAGAATATTGAGGGCAGTTTAGAGTTGGCCTAGACCCACATCTCCAGTTCTTAGGTTTGGGTGCATATTATAGTAAATTTGTTGAAGGATTCTCATCTATCTCCTCTTCTTTAAACAAGTTAACCTAGAAGACAGTCATGTTTCAACGGTCTGAAGCTTGTGAGAAAATCATTCAGGAGTTTAAAAGGAGATTTACTACAGCTCTGGTTTTGAACATACCATAGGGTACTCAAGTCTTAGTGGTGTATTGTGATGCATCAAGAGTTCTCTTGGGCGGTGTGTTAATACAAAATGTCAAGGTTATAGCCTATGCATCTAGATAGTTGAAGGTTCATGAGAAGAGTTATCCAACTCATGACTTAGAATTGGCTGAAGCAGTGTTTGCATTGAATATATGATGTCACTATTTGTATGGAGTTCATGGGGATATATTCACTAATCACAAGATCCTCCAAGATGTGTTCACTCAAAAAGAGCTCAACCTCAGAAGATGAAGGTGGTTGGAATTACTCAAGGATTATGACATTAGTATTCTTTACCACCTAGGTAAGGTTAGTGTCGTTCCTGATGCGTCAAGCAGGTTGTCCATGGGAAGTACTTCCCATGTCAAAGATGAAATAAAGGAGTTAGCAAAAGATGTGCACAAACTTGGATGTTTGGGAGTCATGTTTATGGATTCCATAGAAGGAGGCATAGTAGTGACCATGGGGCTGAATCAATCTTGGTGTCAGAGGTGAAAGAGAAGTAAGACCAAGACCCTATTTTTGTTGATTTTATGGCAAATGTCCATAGCCAAAGAGTATTGTCCTTTGAACAAGGGGAAGATGGTTTGCTGAAATACCAAGGCAGATTATGTGAACCTAAGGTGGATGGACTCTAAGAGAGATCTTGGAGGAGGCTCATAGCTCCAGACATCCCATTCATCCGGGTGCCACAAAAATGTACCATGATTTGAGAGAAATATACTAGTGAGAAGTCATGAAGAAAGATATTGATGAGATTGTTGCCGATTGTCCAAATTGTCAACAAGTGAAAGTGGAACACCAGAGGCTTGGAGGTTTAACTCAATAGAGCTTCCAGAATGGAAGTGGGAGATAATTAATATTGACTTTATCACAGGTTTGCCAAGATCGCGAAGGCAACATGATTCCATTTGGGTTATTATCGATAGAATGAAAAAGTTTTCCCATTTCTTGCCGGTAAAGACTACCTATTCGGTTGAGGATTACGTCGGGTTGTACCTTCAGGAAGTGGTAAGACTTTATCGAGTTCCGATCTCCATTATTTCAGATAGAGGTGCAGAATTTATTGCATAATTCTGGAAATCTTTCCTGAAAGGTTTGGGTTCCAAGGTGAACTTGAGCACTGTTTTTTATCCTCAGACAGATGGACAACAAAGCGTACTATCCAGACCTTAGAAGATACGTTGAGAGTTTGTGTTATTGACTTCAAGGGAAATTGGGATGATCAAGTACCTCTTGTTGAGTTCATTTACAACAATAGTTATCATTCGAGCATCCAAATAGCCACACATGAAGTTCTTTATGGGAGAAGATGCAGATCTCCTATTGGGTGGTTCCACGTTGGTGAAGCAGGGTTGATAGGACAAGATTTTGTTCACAAAGCTATGGAGAAGGTGAAAAAGATTTAAGAAAGGTTGAAGATAGCACAAAGTCGCCAAAAGTCCGAGAAAGATGTTAGAAAAAGGCCACTAGAGTTTGAGGTAAATGATTGAGTGTATCTTACGGTTTCACCTGTGAAAGGAGTTATGAGGTTTTGTAATAAGGGGAAACTTAGTCCCCGGTATATTGGACCTTATAGAATCTCCAAGAGAGTGGGAAATGTGGCTTATGAGTTGGAGATACTCCAAGAGTTAGAAGTGGTTCAGCCGGTATTCTATATTTCTATGTTGAAGAAGTGTTTGGGTGATTCTTCATTGATAGTACCAATAGAGAATGTGGGGATTCAGGATAACTTATCCTATGAAGAAGTTCCGGTCTAGATTTTGGATTGGCAAGTTCGTAAGTTGAGGACAAAAGAAGTTGATTTAGTCAAGGTCTTTTGGAGGAACCAATTTGTTGAAGAAGCGACTTGGAAAGCAGAGGAGAATATGAAGAAGAGATATGCACATCTCTTTGAATACAAATAGAATGAAAATCAAGGTACTAAAACTCTCTTCTTAAAACTTTATAAGATTATGCATAAGAATGTTAGTACTTACTTTTGTGGTTGAGTGCTGAAATAATATTACTATCCTTATCTTAGAGAAAGAATTCTCATTCGAGGATGAATGTTCCGAAGGGGGAGATATTGTAACATTTAGTATTCTAAACTAAGGTTAAGCCAAGAAAAACAAGAAGAATCACATTTTGAAATACGTAAGCAAAACTGGAAAATTTCCAGATTTCAAAAGTGATTTTTGGTCATTTTCAAATGGCCATAATTATAAGATTAGGATAAGTTTTGGAGATTTATTTAAATGGATAAAAATCTTGTTGAAAGATCATTCTAACACTGCCAAGTTTGCGAATTTTCGTGGTCGTATGAGGGAGATATGACTTTCGGAAGCTGGGTTGTTGAGCAGGGAAAGTTCCAAATCTAGATTTGTTTAGGGTGTTTTGGTCTTTTCCTAAGTTAATTATTAAATTCGTTTTTGGGGTAATATGTTGGCTTCTAAACTGATCCCGTTCAGTTAGAACACTTAGAAATAATCTAGGGTTTTGAGAGAAAGGATAAAACAGGATAAGGGAGAAGAAGACGCAAGAACGCCAAGAATTTGTTCGTGGATTTCCTCGGGGTTGATCCCTTACAAGGTAGACGAGATCATTCGGTGTTCGGTCCTTTCACAGACCCTCCAATTTGATTAATTACTGAAAGTATACTTAATTGAAAGGAAATTTTGAAGGTCTTGATGAAAAGTTTGAAGTTGTTGTTGGTTGAATTGTTGTTGATCTCTGTTAGTTTCACTCCATGTTTCTGGACTGTTTTGGGGTCTAAACTATGTAATAAGTTATTTAGGGATCCTAAGTGTTTGGGGTGGGATACATGGGTGTTGGGAAGGTTTAGATATGAAAAAAGAAGAAGATAGTCGGAAAACTCGTGGAGACATGCTGGGGCGCCCCGCCTTTCAGAGCGCCAGGATTTCCTGGAGACCCCATTCTTTCCCTATCTCTTCATACTAATTCCTAGGTGATATACCTTTCTTTCTTAGTTGATTCCAACACTCTATAGTACATCTAAACATCATGAAATCATCCATAAATATGAGATCATGATCCTTGCATCCATAATCCAATTCAAGGAAAGTTAAGATTAAAGTCAAGAAAGTTAAGTGTCAAGGGTAGGAGTTAAGAAGCAAGTCAAAGTAAAGTTATCAAGTTTTCTAAAGATTTTCACAAACGTTTTCACTTTGTTTTGAAGACATAAAGTTCAAGTCAAGATAGAGTAAAGAACTCAGTTCATTTCTCAAAAGCTATAAGGGAACTACGTATTCCCTAAGAGTTAAAGTTTCCAGTAAGCAAAGATTATCAAGTTTAGTTAACTTCTCAAGAGTTATAAGAGAACTAAGTAGTTCCTAAGGATTTAAACCAAAATGCTTTCAAACTTTTGAGAAGGAAGGGAAGCTAGACTTCCACAGAGCCTATGGATAGTTTTAATAGAAGAAACAGAAAACTATGATTTCGCAGAGAGCTTTTTAAAAAACTATGTTTTGAGCACTAATCTCAAACCATAGAATTAGTATATTTTTAAACATAAGAGCTAGTGTATTTTTGGGAGTAGTACTGAGCACTGATATGGGGGAGATTTCAGATAACTCACACTCCCCATAAACCATGCTAGCCACCATGGGTAGAAAAGGGTCATATTTTTTAGATGTTTCCTTTACACAGTTTACTAGTGCATCCATTAGGCGGTTCAGCTCTTATATCTATGACCGGGTATAGGATGTGCTGGCAGCGTGCGGTAGACTGTTGTATCATCATTGTAGCTCTTAATTGATGGTTGTCGTTTAGATAATCTCTCTCAGGTAAATTGTATTTTAATACATTGCAGTATTGTATTTTCATATTGCATCAGTATTATATTTTCATATTGCATCAGTATTGTATTTTATATACATCGCAGAAATTATTGGGTCCTTATATAAATATACTGAGAGTTGCATTTATATTAACTGCGTATATTGAATAAGAGTTCGTAGATCATGGGTTGAACAGAGTCAAGGTAAGTATTCATTCTTACTCCCTTTCAAGCCTAAGTTTTGTTTAGCTTTCAAACTTGCATACTCGTACATTCAATGTACTGATGCCAGTCAGCCTACATCCTTTTATGATGCACACGAAGGTAATATGGATAAGCACGCGGCGTTTCGTGGATCTAGATTGAGTTCCTAAGTCAGTGGTGAGCCTCCTTGCATTCCAGAGGACATTCATTTTTTTTGCTTTTAGTAGTTTAGTTTTAGGCTGTTTTAGGGTCTGTCCCAACATCCCTCTTCAGTCAGTTTAGAGTCTTCGTAGACGCTAGTATTTCAGTTTAGAGTTTATTGTTGCTTGTTGGTACTTAAGTGCCATCATGGCCAGGTATTATATTAAGTACTTTCCGTTAAACATATCTAATTTCTTGCTTAAGATGAGATTAGTCTTTCGTTGACTTAAGCATGTCAGGCCAAGGGATCGCTTGAGGGCCAGCAATGATCTTCGAGTGTCAGTCCCGCCCAGGGTGTAGACTCGGGGCGTGACACACATTGTATTTTGAAGTTAACTGTACCACCACTTTATCTTCTAGAAAAGTCAAGTGTACCACCACTTTATCTTCCTTTCTTTTGATGGTAGAGTTATAAACTTACAAATAATTAGGTCGACACAAACTACAGGTTCAATGAATTTTCATACCATTTTGATGATAAAAATTACATTCACATTTTGAAGGACCATTTAGAGAACACCCATATTGTTCTTCCTTTTATAATTATCACAATGATGACGATTATAATTTCGTCCCTTCACAACCACCACCCCTCCCGTAATCAATTGTCATCTTTCAGACTAATTATTCACTGCTTCCACATTCATACAATAGAACGGAGAGCAAGTCAACAGGCGAATTTCAAACTTATCATATGTTGCTACCACATTCTTTTCAATGGATGGAGAAAATTTGTTGAGACTTATTTAAAGGCTTTTCACTAAAAATATATTATTTTTGCCGTAGTCATCATTTTAATCATCACTACGGTGCATCGAGACTCAAATTCAGTGTCTTATCCATATAAGACACGCTAGGCCATAATTCTATGAGATTTGTACTCAATCCTTATAATCATGGTGCATCAAAACTCAAATTTATGTCTTACCCTCTTGGTGTGATAGAACTTGAATCTACCGTCTTACCCTGAAATATTTTTCATTATTATGCATCCAGACTTTAACCTGATGTCTTACCATTTTTGGTGTAATGGAGCTTAAATCCAACGTCTTACCCTCTAGTAATTATAAATATTAATAAGTTCCTCATAATTGATTAAGAATCAACATGAAAATTTACTTCATTATCCTTCAATTCTTTTCTGAAACGAAGAACTGTTAATATAATCATAAACCAAAGTATAAAATTGTTAAAGTAAAACAAACCAGTATGTTCTACATTTTCATATATTACATATATACTAAAATTATTAGTATGACAGAAACTTTTGAAAATATAAATGTGTAATCAGAAAAAAGAACATGTTCCTACGCACAAGTATTTCAACTACAACACTTTTGTGAAGTTCTTCAAATTTTAGAGTATATTTGTGTTGATAACGTGTTATAAAATATGAACTCAGAAGAATATAATCATAAAGAGAAGAAGGCAAGAGTAGTAGATGAAGGGGAAGACTTTTATTCTTATTCAATTGTATTTTTCAAATTGTGAATGATATCTCTATTTATAGTGTTGAGATATCACTCCCAAAGGTCATCAAATTAATACATACATCTTTATGCACAATGAATCATATCACCTAGTAATTGAAGAATATATTCAATGGACAATCCACTTAATTAAATGAATTTATAACATTGTCATATATTTTTAAGGATTCTTAATTAGTTATTAACTAGGTAAATTATCCTTGCTTCTCACGGGATTGAATTATGTTATGAATCTCATATTGGTCATTCAGTAATATTCGAATTTTATCTCAAGGCAATCCAAAATCATAAAAGTTCTATATTTTTTGTACAACATTTATGAGTCATAGAGATATTTTAAGTATAAGAAAGAAGTTTAAGAAATCTCCATGGAAATAGTTGGTCTTAAGTAATAAATTTTCTAAATTCCAAGAACTTATAAAGAACAATATTAGACATAAAGAAGAGAGCAAAAAGCCTCGAACAACAACACTCCCAAATAAAGTGGAACATCACTTCCATACAAGAACATAATTAACTAATTCAAATGGAGGACATTCGGCTCCTTTCTTATGACCCTAAAATTGTTAGTATCATAAATGTTTTTCTTCATCGTCTCAGAATAGTCACTATTATTTTTTAGGTTTCATTTCACTAACCCAAATTATTTGAAATTGAACATAGTTATTGTTATGGTTATATTATGTTGTTACAAAGAATTATTGTAATTATCAGCCAAGCAGTAGGCGGCATCATTCATAACTGGATATTCTATAAAAAAAATATTTACACATAACATATTAAAATCTCAAAGAATTTTCTGAGTGATTGAACTCACAAATATCTAAATATAATAATCAAGATAACCATATTTTCATGACAATCAAGAAGAAAAACGTATGTTTCTTAACATATTTTTCAAAAAGATAGTCTGTCGATCAATATTCAAATTTTCAGTTCATAAATTTAGTTTAAACAAGACAAAATAAAGAGTTATTACTTCTTTATTAAAAAGCAAAAAAAGACTATCAAAAGAAAGAGTTATCACTACTGCAAAATAATCTTTCGCAACAATTATAAATGTCCCTAGAAAAAGTCCATAGCAACATTGAATCTAATGAAAATTAATTAACGTAGGTAAAGTCTCTAGCACTCTTCGTTACTGTGCATATTCTTTGCCGATAAAAAATATTTTTATTTTAGTGTATTTTGGACATTTGTTAGTTTCAAGAAAACTTGATATATTATTTTGCCTAAAAAGAAGAGTCAAAGAAATATGACAAATTAGTTAAGTTGCGATAAAAGAAGTGAACTAATTGTCTCTATACTAATATTCTATGTTGGGTGCGATGGCCTATGAAAATTTGTACCTAGGAATGAGCAGTCAAAATAATATACTAATAGTGAAAATGAAGAGAGCAATACGTTTGGTTCTTTTAACAAACTTCAGCATTGGTGGTGTATTAGTTATCACATATTTATTATTTTGTGCTATCAAATATAGCACAACCCACAAGAAATTTTTCCAGAAAGTATATGAATAAAACTATAGAAAAAGACAAAATAGAAAATAAATTTTCAACCATCCTCACTGGATTTTTAACTAAGATAAAAAAAACACTAAATAGAAAAAAAGAAATGGCAATATATACATGAATTACTATGACTTACAGTAAAAGATTAATCTTCATTAGATAGGAGGAAAAAAACATTGAGTGAATGAAACACACTTCATAAGAAGCTATACTTAGTTAATGTATTTTAATTCAACGCCATTATAGCGTAAAAACCTACAAATAATAATGGCATAAATAAATTTTTGTTATTAAATAACCAAATATAATTAATTGAACCATTTCAGTAGTTTTATGAGTTGTGGACTGAGAGGTGCAAGAGTAGTAATGTCACATTGCGATTAAAACCATTTTTCTTGTTTATATGAAGAAACCTATAGGAAGGGAAGAAAGAAAATATCGATTTTCAATCATCCTTGGTGATATTTTTAATTGAGTTTCAAAAAGGTCACCAAAATAGTAAAAAGAAATTGTCATAGTTACATGAATAACTATGACTTGTAGTAAAGATTAATATAAGGAATGAAATAATCTTCATGAGAAGCATAATTAAAGTATTTGAATTCGATTACCCCATAACGAAAGGAACCCTACAAATAATAGTGGCAGAAAATCCCTCTATTTATATTAAACAAAGTATAGGTCACAACTATTTGAAAAAGTTACAACCCTTCGGAAAGGTCACAACCTTATATAAAAGTCACAACTTTTCATAAAAGTCGCAACACTTCATAAAAATCGTATTTGTTCATAAAGGTCGCAACTTTTTGTTAAAGGGAAAGGCTAGTTTTGGTAATAGATAAATTTAAAGGAAAATCATTGTTTTTGGTGGCTCCATGTAGGCGAGCCTAGGTTCTCTTTTATATATATATATATATAT